>NW_010245950.1:17653-18763 GCF_000690775.1 Eurypyga helias
GGAGAGCATCAGCTACTGGGCTTCTCCTCCCGTTTCCATAGCAACACAATTTGGTGCTCTTTAGAAGAGCTCTCTCCCCCTAGTTAATTTTATTTCGTGTTTTGAAATAAAAGTGGTTGATACGGCTTTTGTCTCAGGAGCCTCATGGGAGGGGAGAAAAGGGAGAATATCAGCAGACCTGGAGGGGCTGCAGAGGGGAAAGGGGAACCTGGACCCTCCCACCCCCAAATCAGCCATCCTGGAAAAGGATCCTGGCTTTTAGTGCTCATGAGCTAAGGCACATTGGGGTGCTGCCCATGAATCGCAGGGGTGTCTCCTCCCTTAGAGGTGATGGGATGGGGGTGGGTGCCAGACCCATCACTCGTTTCCTGACCTCGGAAAACACCCCAGGACCTCAGTTCCCATCCCGGGAGCTGGATGCCATCACCCCTCCACACAGGGCAGACCCAGCTCTGGCTGTGCAGACGCTGTGCTTACCCCCAGCACCGACCTCACGCAAATAGGAGCGCCCACGCCCAAGGACCCAGCACAACACACCAAATTCAGCCACAACACAATGATTGCGATGAAAGAACACGGCAGCTGCAACCCTGAGCCCTCCTGCTCCAAAAATCCTCCCTTCCCCAGACACCGCCAGGATGGGAGCAGGCAAGGGGCTGGGAGACCCAGAGCCAGCACAGCCAGGTAATATCAGCACAGAATAATCCCCTTCACCTTCCCAGCAGTATTTCCTACACCAGAAACATGCATCAGAGCAGCCCTTCCCCCAGCACTCGCCCTCAGAACCTCCCAAAAATCCACACATCCCGAGCCACAGCCACTCGGCCTTGGAGCGGGGAAGCACACTCAGCCCAAGGCTGCTGCTCAGCTCCTCGTGAGCGCTTGAGCTAATGAACGCGAGCGCATCTGTTAGTTGCTAACAGTAGGGCTGTTTAGGAATGTTTTGATTAAATATTTTTCATAGAAAATTCCAACTGGTTGAGATCTGAACTCGTTTGCCTGAAATAATTGGTGTGGAGAAGTTTCCCAGTTAAAGGAAAAGGGCTGAGGAGAAATATGTTGGGATTTTACTTCCTTTAAACTATAATACCTTCTATTTCACGATTTATA
>NW_010245950.1:18813-19874 GCF_000690775.1 Eurypyga helias
GCAAAATGCTTAGGTAACCAGATAGTTTTGTGGATTTTCCACTGGCTTTAAAAAAAAGACTTTTCATCCCAACAGAGAATGGGAAAACACTACAAAATCCCAGTCCTCGTAGCAAAAAAGCCACCCACCCCCAGAAAGCACCTTGGTGATGACCAGCCAGGGCAGGTCCCAGCTGGAGTCCAGCCTCGAGGTCCATCTCAGCCATGGAGCAGGGTCCGGCAGCAGCTCCCAGCCCTCCATCCAGCTCCGGGATGGGGAACATCCACCTGCAACAGGCTGACCTCCTGCTCTGCCCTCCTCGCTGCCAGTGGGCACAGCCACCACCTCCCCTGGGACCAAAAAGCCCCCAACTCCCTCACCTCCAGCTCCACAACCCCATGCGTTACCCTACACAGGGAGAAAGCGGGACCCAGCCCAGCCCCTCCCTTCAACACTGCAACACCAACACCTCTCGGCCAAAGCACAAGGAGAAAATGGGCAAAAATACCTTATTTTTGGGCAAACCCCCCGTGCAGGCAGATTCCAGGAGCTGCAGCATCACAGCCCTGCCGAGGCAGATACCGGGCAGATATTGCCACCGTGTGGGCAGGGCTCGCAAGCACCAGCTCGGGGGAAAAAGGCTGAAAACTCTTTAATTAGGTGCATTCCATGCTCAAAAAGTGCCCCCTAATCGGGATCAGCCCCTCCCAGGGAGGGTGCTGCTGCAGCACAGCCTCTGCTGAGAGCAGCGCTGGTGCTGCGGGGTGAAGCAGGAGCTGCAGCAGCAAGGGCAGGGGCATCCCTGGGTTTGGGCATCCCTGGGTTTGGGGCTGCTCCTAAAGCAACTGTGGAAAGTGGGTGAGGAAACGAGGCCGTTACTAGCCCATTAATTGCCCTGTGTGGGGTCCTCGCAGGTTCATGGGTGGAGAGGGCAGGGTCCAGGTTGAAAACACCTGAGAGCAAAGGGAAAAAAGAGTAAAGTGGATAATAATGAGGTGCTCAAAGTCATGCAGAAGGCCTGGAGCAGCACCTCAGCCTGCTGCCCTCCTCCCCTCTACCCCAATACATCGTAGAATCACAGA
>NW_010245951.1:0-27216 GCF_000690775.1 Eurypyga helias
CCCAGGTTAGGCTGGGCAGGGGCAGTCAGGGCTAACTGCCCACAGGGACGTGACATTTACACTGTTGAGATCGTCCCGTAGAATTTCCCCACTGCTACAGAACCAGTGTGAGTTAGTATCATAGATGGAAAGGAAAAGGTCTGTACTTAAGCCTGTATCTGAAGGCGGGCTTAGGCAGTGAATGTTCACCTGCACGGGGTCAAGCACTATCTGACCGGATAGGGGGAAAGACAAGATACACAGGGTTCCCAGTATACCAAGGAAATAAAATTCCTGTGTGTGGACTGAGTCATTTGCTTGGGGAAGCCTGTACAACCAAGAGTGGCACGGAAGAAGTCGTTGCAGCTACCAGTTTGGGAGGAGGTTTGATCCTTTTGCTGTTTCCACCAGCTAGATGGCTATGGTAACCATGGTCTACCCAGCTAGTACTCTTTTAAATATACCTACACGCTACACAACCTCCCAAGTTTAGTACTCACCAAATTCCCCCTTTTACTTACTTTGCTGCATCAAGATATCATACGTGTCTGTATGTTTTGTTTGATAAACGTGATACATTTATCCAAATGATGATTCTAAGCAGCCTTTGAACATCTTTGTCGCAACTAAGGGTGTGTCAAGTATCCCCGCCTCGTCCTCGTATGTTGACGGAATTGAAAGAAAACTTTGGTATCAGGAAGGAAAAAAGCACGGAATAGAGACAGAATGGAGAACCAGGTCTGTTCTGGAAACCTGGGTATGTCTAGGCCTTTCCGTGTAACGAAACAGTTCACTGCTTTTCTGAAATCCACACTGTTACTCTGCTGTGACAAGCACCCAAGCTACCTCCCTCTTCTTAGCTCCTCTTGTCACCTCCTGCCACTTACTCCATCTCAGTGCCTTTACCTCCAGATGCGACCCTTTAGGCTCAACTTTGTCTCACGTGTGGTCATATATCCATCTTCCCCGTTAGGGAACAAACCCAACCCTAAATAGTTTTGTTTTTTTTTCTCTCTCTCTCTTTTTTGTATTCAGTTTGTTCTTCCGATTAATAATCAGCTCTCTGCTCTGTGATTGTTAACCCTAAATATTTGGGGTTTTTTTTCTCTCTCTCTTTAATTTGTATTCAGTTTGTTCTTCCGATTAATAATCACTCTCTGCTCTGTGATTGTTAGGTCTGACAACAGAGACGCAAGATCTGAACCCACCGTTATCACAGCACCAGACCAAAGTACGCGCAAGGCCACCTCCCTTCTCCTTCTCCCATGCTGCCAACATCCCTCCATCCCTGTCACCTCCACTTCTGTCTCTGATGGCTCTTCGGTCTTTTTCCTCAGGAGAAGCTAACATCAATAAGGACCCCCTACTCTGGGGAAGCAGGGACCTTGGCATTTTACTCCCTATGAAGAAATGACTAACGAGCAAGGGAAAAAACATCGCCAGGTTACACGTCCCACCTGTGCTCCTCTTCCAGAACCAGCCTAGCGAGAAAAACGCCTCCTTCCTGGCCAGTGTCATCACCACAACACCAAAGCAAACCCAGAGTGGTGACAGCTCAGGGCTTTCCACACCTGCGGGCTCCGGCCGCCTCCGCCCCAGCAGCCTGGCCCCCCCGGCTCCATCTCTGCTCTCTTTCCGAGCGACACAAGAGGGAGCAGTTGGTTCAGTTTAGTGGCAAACCTACGTCGTTTTTTCCCTATCGCGAGGCGAAGCGCGTAAACCCGGTTTCCCGTATGCAGAGGTTTTCCCCAGCTTGTTATTCAATAAGCATTTCAGTAATAACATTTTTTTTCCTTTAACATGCAGTGCAATTTTGTAACATTTCATGAGTGTTATTCATGTATAATAAGTTTTACAACGAGTATCTAAAATGTAATTGGAGTCTAATTCCCTGTTGATTCACCTGGTTATAGAGTCATTTATTCTGGGGAAAATAGAAATGACAGCGTGAGGCGTATGTAAAGCCTGCGGTCGACATCATTCTCCTCATAAATGTAAATACCAGCCACACAAATTTCAAAAATTTATTTCAATAGCATGGCCAAACGCAAGGTGCTTTTTCACAGAATGTGCAGGCAAAGCACATGAAAACAGCTTCGATAAAATCATAAGACAACCACTTTGATAAATCGCTACTGGAACACATCAATCCAAATTTAAGTCCTGACATGAAGACTGATGGAAGCCTCTGATAACAATTTTAACAACACAAAGTTTTACTAGACTGGGTGTTACTGTTTATACCATAAAAAATGGCCCTTTTTTTACCTATAGCCAGGTAGGGACATGTGGGTTGTGAACCCAGCTTTACCCCAACATTCCTGGCTCAAGCTGTAACGCAAAGCATATGTGCCTCCCAGGAGGTCCTGCTCTAGCTGTTGATTTTAAAAGGCTTCCTTGCTTCACAGAAGTCTGTATGCAAGTTTTCCCAAAGATGGGTATAGTTGCTGTTCTGACAGTATAATTATCTGGGTTATTTCTGCCTCCTACCCCAATTACCCTAAAGAGTTAGAATTGCTTATGTAGAAAAGAAACAAATCTGCTCAAGTACTGTAAGCTTTCCTTATGATTTATATATGGCAGGCTTCTCTGTGACCATCTATAGGTTAGATCGTGGAGTCCTTGCTCCGTTTTCACTTGCAAGTTTCACTGAAGCAACGGCTGAATAAGGTATTCACTGTTTGGCTTCTATGGCCACAAAAATGTCTTTTGGTTAACAGCTGGAGTGACTATATCAGTATCTTGATAGTGATCAGATTTGGCTTCTCGTGCCGTATTTTCTTCTGTTCTCATTCAACTACAAGAATGTCAGTAATGTAGGATCAAATGCATGACTGACTGGATGATCTAACTAATGTGACAGGTATGATATACCTCCTACAGGGTAGCAGAAGTGAGGTGCACAGAAAAGACTGTCAGATACCCTGAGAGAAGAAAGACGTGATTCTCTGCTCCGATACTTGATGTTCTGATCTCCGCTCTGGAGGCTGCATATGTACCTTACTTACTGGAATGAAATATTGCTCTGCTTGAAACACAAGTTGGATTCTGACCTTGATAGAGAGAGCTTCTAGCTGTGAACCTCAGGGCCATGGCCCTGGCACTGTTTGCCTTGACTGTCCCTTCCAAGCTTTCTCTGGGGCCTCCCCCCACCCCTGCCCATGGCCAAGGACCCTGTTTCAGCTCAGCCTGGGCCATCAGTCCCTGCCCCAGTGACGCTACAGTTGTACCTGATCCCATCCCTATATCTGATCCCATTTGCTGCTGCTTCTGATTGGATCTCCTGGATGGACCCTGGAACTCTACGTCTTGCCGACTCCCCCTCCCCCCTCAGCTCCTGGCCTCCTCTCCTTTGTGGAACAGCCCTGCACTTGCTGATCCCCAATATCCATTCCATCACAGGTGTCTCCTGGCCGCCCAGTTAGTTGTGTGGGCAGCACAAAATGCAGTTCCGTGAGATAGCTCCGGCTGAAGCCATCAGGCTTACCTGTCACATTGCTCCTTGGTGAAGGCACTAGGTGACGTTGGGACCACTGCTCTGCTTTCAGATTCAAACCGAGTCACGTCAGGCCACTTCAGGAGCACCTGCATCTGCACTTTTGCAAACTTAGTTTTATAATTAAAGCTCACCTAACAGTGTCAGTGTCACCACAGAGTCAAAGCAGAGGAAGGGCAAGGTGGACACTCACCTGAAATTTGCCTAACAAGGGCAAATGTTCCTGACACCTACCTGTTGTTGCTGCCGTGCCTGTCCTGAAAGTTGACCGTGGGAAAGCCTGGGGGTTTATTGCAGGGGAGAAATGTATAGGATCATTTGGTCGTTTTCCTACTGCTCTAGGTTGCAGCACTCATTTTTATACTTGCCCATCCCTTTCCACCCTGTCCTCATGAAGTGTATTTCTAGGTCAGGAACTGACGGAAGTGAGGTGTTCTGAGGATCTCTGGCGATTGAAGTGGTCATGGAACAGCTTAAACCTGCATAAATTACAGCAGCTCTAGTTCTACACAGCTACCTTTCTTAGTCCCCTTTATTCCTTCAACTTGGAGGCGCGAGGTTTAAAGCTGTCTGCCTCTTGTACTTTACTGCGCTGTTCATGCCAAGCACAAGCTGCAAATGACTTGTGGAGAGTCAAATTAAATAACCACGTGTGAGGTGGCTAAAGCTGAAAATATTTGCAAATGTTGAGGTGGAAGTGGCTCTCGCATAAAATGAGAGCCAGAAAATGCTCGTGCCTCAAAACCATTATTCCTCAACTAACCACCAGACGTGTCGATAGCATGAGTTGTCGAGACGCCTGCGACATACAAGCACACTCTCCCAGCCAAGAGTCAACTGTGGAGGTTTCTCTGGAGTTGAAATGTCAGCGGTCGATCGTCACAGAAAGAGCCCAGTGCTTCAGACTGGTGAGTGCCAGCGTGGGCAGCTACATCGATGGTTATGCGGCCACACCTAGATGACCTGTCCTTTCCATACCAGGGATGGGTACGTTCTCAAAGCGCGCACCACACGTTCAGCCACAGGATTCTCCGTGTTGGAGCAAGACATGCTGTCTGCTTCCTAAATGCTTCTTTGAAACTCTACACTACTTTGATATTTTTATTTTCATGTTTTTACGTGCCAAGTTTAGTTATCAGAGAGGGTGGGTGAAAGTACTTGAGCTTTAAATAAGCCTTGTAATGTGCACTACCAGCTGTTTGTAGCTGAATGACAGATGATCTGTAGCCAGGCTATACCTTTTGCCTTTATTGGGTGAATTTTGTGGATACTACACACGAAAGAACATATGGGGAGGCCTGACATGTGGTAGGATCAAGGTTGCTACAGTGCATAAATCAAACACACACACAAAATGGCTCAAGCTTTGCTGAAAAGCTTCACGAAAAAAAAAAAGGTAAAGGCCAGTGGGATCTGTGAAAGCTGGTAATTGATTGCTCCAGCACGGGAGTATCAGACATCTGCTTTATCAGCTGCAGTTCATTGACCGGTGTAACTGAATGACTTCACGTAATGGAGGCAGATGCCACTTTTGCTTGCCCAGCATCTCCTATTTGTTTAGACGCAGGTAACAGCCTTGGTGACAGACACAGGCTGCTATTGTCACCACACCAGCAGTCTGTCCTTCAGCGAAGATCAGTTAATGACAGTAACAACATCTGAGTGTGCAAACGGCACCTCCAGTTTGTGTTTAGTGAGTTAAAAAGCTGAGAGAGCGCTTTCCAATGGGATAAGCAGGGCATCATCTTTTCTTATCAAATTCACTGGCCCCACTGCTGGCAGGGGTGACACAAAGCTGACAGGACAAGCAGCCAGTTTGACTGGGAAGTTGTAATTTTCTTTAAGGAGTAGTTTCCAAGTGTTTCTGGAACATCGTAGTTTCCAAGACAGTTGAAGTCACCAGTGCCTTCCAGAAGAGCTGGCCCACGGGCTACGGTGTGACCTTACAGCCTAGACTTCCTGAATGTGTTTTCAGACGGAACTTCTATGAAGGGGCGTGTGGTTTTGCTTCTGATCCATGAAGTTCACAGACACCATCTTGTACTGGACCCATCTGTTCTGTAGTCTCAAGCACACCTGTGTGTTTTAATCCATCATCCAGGAAAACAAAGCTAATACCACACCTGGAGGCAAGTCACGGGTCAGTAAATGTATCCTGAATTCCATGAGCTCCATATGCCTGAGGCTGAGCTATTAATAAGCAAAGATTACAAGCCAAATCAGTAGAGAGTTTTTGTTCCAAATATGGTAGCCACTGCGTAGCAGAAGGGCTTTCAAGCAGCTCTTTCTTTGAACTGAGAAAGTAAACTGGGCAACAGCATAGTACAAAACAGTTTCCAGTTAGCTGAATGATGAATTTTTCTAGAGTTTAAAAGGTGCTTCGGCTCTTATTTGTACTTCCCTGGCCATCCTCTCCCTTCCCTTCCCTTACAAACCAGAACTTTGTCTTCTTGCCAGAGAGGTTGTAGTACTGAGGGTAGTGATGGTAGGACATTTTCCCAAAGTCTCATTTGAACCTCCCAAGTCACAACAGATGTCCCTTACCTTTGTCTACTTTGTGTTTACTACTGTGAAGTCAGCTTTGTCACGTTTGTAATCTGACTTCATGTAGTCAGACTGCTATTCAACCTCACTTTCGGCTCTTCTTCGCCACACTACACAAGCTCTGCTCCCTCAGTTTTTCCTCATCACTCATGTGCTCTGTGTCCCTGGCCATGTCGATAGCCCTCTGCAGGACTGTTTCCAAGTTTTAACCCCCCTTTTGAAGTGCCTTGGCAGTCCCAGAACCAGATACAGTAGTCCAACTATAGCCTCCTTGGCAGCAGATTAAAGCAAGGAATAACCTCTCTTGATCTGCTGACCATGCTCTCCCTAAGGTAACCCTTACCCATTTGCATTTTCTGTGATGGGAGCACATGGCTGGCACATGTTAACTTGGCATCCACTGTCACACCAGGTAAATCCCAGGTTCTTTCCCCTAAAGCTGCTGTTGGGCCAGCTGGTTCCCAGCAGGTAGAGATGGATGGGGTTATGCTGCCCCAGATGTGTTTTTCCTTACTGAGTCCCATGAGTTTCCTGTTGCCCCAGTTCCTGAGTTTCTGAGGTCCCTATGAACTAAAGTTCTGCCATTTGATGTGTCACTCATTCCCCCTAATTTATCATCATCCACGAATTTGTGGTGGATGTGTGTTTCCCCAGCAGCAAGACTGTGGATGAAACACTAGATAATATGGATCTCAGTGTTGCCCTGCAAGGGACTCCACTAGTTATCAGTCAGACCTCAAACCATTGATTTCTATCCTTTGAGCCCCAACTTCTACCCTACTCAAACCCAAACTCCCTTAGCTCTGATTGAGATTTGGAATACAGTAGAAGTTGGTGTGAAATGCTTTATTATAAATCAGGTGTATTATATGCACCACTACCCTCTCGCTACATTGCCAGTCATTTTGTCAGAGAAGGTAATCTGGTTAGCCAAGTATGATTTGCTCTTTGGAAATACATGTTGACTAGTCCTCATCAAGTTCTTGTCCTTTTGGTGTTTGGAAATGTCTAGAGGACATGCTCCTCATCTGCCTCTGCTGGTTGTCATCATCTTCCATGGACAGAGACATCACAATCACATCAGCCATCTCTGTCAGCACCCACCTCTTCCCACAGATTGAATACTTCCAGCTTCTCCAGGTATTCCCTTAACTGTTGTGCCCCCTACTCACCACTTCCTTCCCAATATGTGCTGATACAAACAGAGCTCTGGGAGCAGGTTTTGTCTGTGAAGACAGAAGTATAAAAAATAGGACTGTAGTACTTCAGTTGTTTCTGTATTTGTTACTAAACTGTCTCCTCATTTATGCACTGACCTACCTTTTCTCTGCATTTCCTTTTCCACCTAATGTACCTGTATGATCCCTTATTGCCCTATGTGTCTCTGGCCAGTTTTAGCTCCAGACCCACCTTCTGTTTTGACCATCCTGATTTTGTTCCTACAGCATTTGTCCTTAAGCATTGCTGAGCAATATTGTTGGAGTCTTCTTTCATTGCCTCTCTTTGTTTCCGCTTCTTGTACCCTCCTTTTTTTGTGTGTTTTAGTTCACTGAGAAGCTCCTGGCTTAGCCAAGCACGCCTTCTGCCAGAATTCCCCATCTTCCTATAAAACAGGATGGTTTGCTCCTGAGCTCTCAAAAAGTTTTCTTTAAAAATTAGCCAGCTTTCCTGGGCACCTTTCCCCTTCATGGCTGCTTCCCAGGGCACTCTGCCGAGCAATTCCCTAAAAATAAGCCGAAGTCTGCTGTCCTGAAATCCAGAGTCCTAACCCTGCTGCTTTCCCTTCCTTTCCAGCCTTCCTTCACATCCTGAGCTTGATCATCCTGTGGTTACTCTAACCCAAGCTGCCAACCATGACTGCATTTTCCACTATCTCTTCACGGATTGTGAGCAGTAGGTCTGGTAGAGCGTTACCTACAGTTGAGCCTCTGACATTACTGGGTTAGGAAATGAGAACCAGCACAATCTCAGGTTTTCTTGTAATGCTTACATAATGCCCTGTTACCAGTGTCTAGAGGGTTGAAAACCCCCACAAGGATGGGAGCTTATAAAGAAGAGATCTTTGCTAGTTATTTAAAAATCCCTCGGCTGCTGTCTTCTTGGTCGGGTAGTTCTTACAGACTCATCCTCAGTGTACCCTCTTCTCCTGTTCTTGACCAGAGACATGCCCAATGAGCATGTTCTACAGCTTGATACTGGAGGACTGGGCAGTCAGACTCTTCATGAACCTCCCTCCTCTTCTTCCCTGCCTGTCCTTCCTTAACAGCCTTTACTCATGCCTGACCATGGGCTTCAGGCTCTGTTCACTAGAGGATTTATGTTACCCAAGAGGGGAATACAGGATCCACATTCAAGTTGTCCAACCTCGATGTCTGTTTGTAGCTAACTTACTGTTCACTTACACTAATTGGGCAAAACCTGTTGTGTTAAATGTTGTTTCGTATTGTGGAGGGAAAAGACATCTAGGGCCTGTCCTCCTTAACCTTCTGCAAACAGGAGTAGGTGAAGTTGTGATGTGAAAGGGGACAATGCAGCTGTTCCCTGTGACACATCTTACAAGGACAGACAAGGTGTGAAATGAGCCAGAATGAGCCACCAGACAAACCCAGACACTCAGATCCAGTTTTCTACCCACGCTTGCATTTGCACCTGTGAAGACACAGGAATGGTTAGAAGAGCAATGACTTCACCTGCACTGTGATACTATAGTTATGCTGCATACATGACCATTCAGGCTGAGGAAGAGCAGGAAGAGAACTTGTTCTCCACTTCAAAGCAGTAAGCACATTCCTTTAACTCAGGAAACTCTCATAAAAATGTAAATATAACTTATTTCCCATTGTATTCAGTAGTGCCTGTATGCATACAGCAATATAGTTCACAGCAATCTTTCATAGAACTCCAGCCAAGCTAAATGCTATTGAAACACTAATGAACACAACTAATCAATTCTTCATAATGCAAGGCACTGCTATGCACTCAGTAAGGGGAAAGCATCCTTAGGAAAGGCTGACTATCCCCCTTCACATGGGAAACATATTAGGTTTGGATTCTAGAGCTTATGGGTGGGAATCCAGAGCCACCTTCAGGGTAGTACTTCTGGATTTTGTTATATGCTTGATTATTTATAAAGCAGCTAGTTTAAAGTATGTTTCACCTACAAGCAAGGAAAATTATGCTTGTATTCCATGTAATTAACTGTAAGTCACACTGTATGTCGCATGTGGATCCCTCTGGATTTGTGATGCCATAATCTTGAACAGTGTCCAGTTTCCTCATCACTGCAAATAAGAATGTAGCATCCTCATGGAAAATGTACAAATATATGTGTGAATAAGCAGATGTCCCCTGAAAAGTTAAGAATCACTAATGCCAATGAAAATGCACTTTACATTACTTTGGATTTATTGTTTCAGTCTTAGGGTGAATGACAACTCTGGAGAACTCATGTTTTCTGCATTTGTTATTTGCTGACAAGCCCAAGAATTGATATTGTGTCAAGAAAAAAGGTTTCTGGGCTCCAGGGTGCAGGGCAATATCGACAGTGCCACTGTTGATGCTCTGTATGTAGCAAGGTTTCTGTGGAAAACCCACAGTTTGCAGGCAGAAGTGCAAAATCTAAACTACTTTCCCCCACCACCCCCACAACTGTGAACCTATTGGGCAGTTTTGTTCATCAGCAACAGAGATCTCACATGAAAATCTTGAATGTATTCACTAAAAAAATGGCCCACTTTTCTAGAGGGACCCCATTTTTGCGTCACTTTAGGGAAAGGCTGCAACGTGAGCTTGCGCCTCAGGGATGTCAGAAAGTGCTTGTATGGGCATCCCAAATGCCTTGGGTTTAGGATAAGCTTTGCGCACACCTTGAGGTAGAGAGTGGAGTCAGGAGGTAAGAAGTTGTTAAGAACATGTTAAGAACATCTCTCTTGTGGCACATGCACATAGCAAGTCAACGTCTCACATAAAGGAGGCCAGATGTGCTGCACAGATGTTGAACGGTCTGATTTTACTACACACGTGCTTTGCAGTCGCTGTGTGAACACGCAGCATAGCGTGTGTGTGGTAGACGCTGAGTATCAGCTACAGGGATCAGGAAAACAAGCTTCCACTTGTTACAGTAACTTCAGTTGCTCACAGATTTCCTTGTTCTCTTGCACAAAACCGTTTCCCTTAATATGGTTTATCTTGCAAGGCCAGCAGAAGGATCACTTCCTTCAAATGCTGTGAAGCTCTATAGTGCACAGATTTCATAGCTTCCCAATTGGATCCTGCCTTTCGGGTGGGATCACTAAGCACCACAAACTCGCGTGCTGCAAGTATCCCCCAATGCTTTTGAAGGAGATCAAGGCAATGTACCACTAAGTCCTGGATGATGGGTGGTCTTAGACTCTTGGATTTCTGCTGCGTGTGAACACTCTTCAGTAGTGTCTTCAGAAAAAATAAGTGATTTGCCATGTGTTTGCCCCCCCACCCCATTGATAGAAAGCAGGAATAGCTTTCAAGTTGCCTCCCTCAGAATAAGCAGAACAGTTTGCTGTATTTGTGTGTCCTGCTTTGATGGAAACTGGTGAGCCACCCGGATGGTTTAATCGTGGTGACATGTACACTTGGGAGAGTAGATCAGCACAATTCTATGCAGCAGGCATTGATAGAAATGGCATTGTCAGAAAGCTTCATGCTTCTGCTGAATTACCAAACCTGAAGTCAAACAGAATCCCATACGGACAATTTTGATGGGAGGGGAATAACTCACTTCAACTTTCTCCAGTCTGCGTGAACTTTTGAAGGAGTAACATGTTTATCTTTAGGTCCTACAGAAATATCAGTTATTGACTCCAAACTTCCCTCCGTTTGAATCTGATACCTTTTGTTTTCTATTTTAAGCCACACAAGTGGGGTCAAAATCAGCTCTCAAGTGGTTCCAACACCCCAGCCTGACTCCGGGGATGAGCAGTGGTCCTGGGCTCCTAGAGCAGGATCTGATGGCTAATTCTAACTTCTAGGTTTGGGAGCAGTACAGAAGGTGCACTGATGAGTATTGTCTGTCTGTCCTTGGGCTCTTGCTATGCCTATGCCATACCCTACCTTGACTTGGAGTGGGACTCCTGGAAAATCATTGCCCTGCCCACTCAATATTCCATATGCAGGAATTAACCTACAGTTCCCATGTTCTGTCTTTTGGCCAAATGAAAGTGGTAGTACATAGTTTGTAGGATCAGGACTGTTGGCCACAGTACATTTGCTACCTTTCCTCCCAGGCATGGGTTAGTCCACAGATCCTCCACTGATACTAGAGCTGGAATTAGCTGAGGGAGATAGCTCTGGAGGCAGTGCAGCTTTCCACAGGGTAGATAGAATGAGAAACATCTCATTTTGTCAGCCAAAATCACTGCTTATTAGCTAAGTTGAAGGGAGTCAGAACAACAGTTTTACTCAGAATCTGTCATAGCAAGAAAAAAATCAATTTTTTACAATTAAAAATATTCCATCTTTACTAAAATGATTGTTAGTACAGCTATTGGAAATGCATTGTATGATACAAGAACATGGTGTTTATAGTCAGTCCCTCAACATCCTTATTATTTCACTCCCACTAACAGTCACCAGAACTAAACAATATCTGAGCAAGGCCATAATGATACATTCATTTATAGAACAAGGTTCTATTTGGGAAGTGTAAAACATCTGAGATTTCTCAACTGTCTTTAAAAATTGGAACATAGTGTAGTTTTTTGTTGACATTTGCTGTGCTTCTTGTGAACAAACAGGTTGGAAGGTTACTAACAGGAAATTCTGTTCACAAGATAAGCAGCTGTTAGCCCCCAAAGCTTCAGAAGTTCATAAGGGCCAAAAAAAAGTCTCTCTGTGTCTTATTTAATGAATAGTCAGCATTCCACATCAGCCAAAGGAAATGCTTTGGGGGCAGTTTTTACAGATGCAATCAAATCTTGTGTTTGTGTGAAGAAGGACAGAGCTTGCCATTTGTTTGCAAAATAACGGTTTCAAAGGTTATGCTTTCACCACGAAATTCTTGAACTGTTGTCATTCCAAAATGCTTGAGAACCAACCTATTTTGTAACTTACTGTTTAATTTCTGGAAGGAGACTTGGTCCAGAACATGTCATTGTTTTCTGACTCAAAATCCTCATGATTTTAATGCACATTTCCTGAAAAGTGTTCTGGTCTGGCTCATAGTCATTACAAAACAGCTAACAGAGAACTGCTTCAGCCTTTTGGTCTTCTGTTTGTGGCCCACAGATGCTACTGCTTTTCAAGTAAACTCGCGAAGGAAAGAGTAACAAAAGCATGTCTGTAGTAGACCATATGATCCATTAGTAAGGTCCTAAAATGGGTATGTCTTCATCAAATTTCTTTGTGCTGTGTAGTGAGGTACATCTTCAGCTGATGTAGATGGCATAGCCTCATTTATTACTGCTATGCTAATTTACATCAGCCAAAGTTGCAGACTTGGTGAGTCACTGGTAATTCTGGGAAAATTCCATGCTGCTTCGGAAATATTTGTTCTTGGAAATGTGGTGTTGGACTTTTCTATATAAAGCATGGTTCAAAGGCTGTCCTTCACAGCAAGTGACTAGGAAATTTAACTTTAGGCATTATGATTTCATATGAAGACATGAAAATAAAAATGAAAATTGAACAAGTTACTGTGGGTTCTGAATGATCTATTTGTAGAAGGGTGGTGAAACTTTAGAGCCCCAAATTCCTTCCAGTGGAAAAAGCAAGCCCTAAGGAGCTTGGCATTCATGAAATCTTAATCCAAAAGGGCCAGAGGAGTAGTAAGCCATGCTTCTTGCAGGGAGATTGACATAATTACTTCAAAACCTTCAAAAGCCAAGAGACAGAAATCACAACAGGCCTTCAATAAAGTTGTCTTCAACATGTAAGAAGTCAAATTATAATATTTATGTTCTTCTAAACTTTGGTAGCCTTGTATACTTTGTATTTTCTCCTGCTAGTCTAGGACAGAATGAAGTTTTACTTGTGGTGTACAAGAAATGTGTATGTAGATGCCTCTGTGACCAAACCAATACAACTCTGCACATGGAGTTCTCATCAAGCATAGGGTAGATTTATTTTCTCAGGAAAATACAGTGGTCTTAACTGCAACTATGCACAAGCATTATGTTATTCAATTTCAGTGTAATGAAGTGTAGTAGGAAACAGCTTCGACAAGACAGAATATGTACAAAATGCAGCGCCAATTGCTTGCACAAACACTGTAATTGATAAGCTGAGGATCTCGTCAAGCATTGCGGAACGATGGAGCAGAGGACCACACTGCTGCTCTGGCCATGTTGTGTATATGGACCAGGGCTCTTTTTGCATTCAAGCTGCTTCTGGGCCATGGAAATTCCAAACTGACAAGTGCTTGAATATTCAGCTGCCTTGGACCAGAACGGATCAAGTAGGTCTAACCATTTCCTCTGATTTCCCGATCATTAGTGCATCCTCAGAGGGTACATGTGTAACTGATCTTAGTGACACTGTGAAAAGGGAACAAACAATTTTTCAAGAACATCCCGGTCTTGACATGACAAATTATGCTTTTTTTTTTCCTCTGTATCTAGCATGTTGTTTTCTTAGTAATGCCTAAAGTGCACAAAGTAGAAACAAGTTGTGACATTTATATGCATTGATTCCTATTCTCCCATTTGAAAATACATTTCCTCTGGAAAAAATCTGAATAGTTTTATTTTTCTTCCTTTTTTATTATTATTAAAAGAGTTTTAAAATGGAAATAGTTGTTTCAATTGTGTTTGAGCTTGAAAGCAGTATTTTGTTGCAAGATAAGACTTGCTTTGAATTTTGTTATGTTTATGTGCATAAACATTTCATTAATGTGTATTTGTATAGGAAAGCTTATATACAATTTCACTAATTAAGAGTCACTGTAATGTTCCAGAAATATATTTAACTATCTAGTCTACAGAAATCTTGAATTTACCCTGGATCACATTCTAAATTAACCATCTATATTTTTGAATGAACACCCTTCAGGACCGAGCTACTGCACTAGGTCATACCTCACAGAGCTTGGACAGAAATTCCATCTTTTTTTCATCCCTTGTTTCCTGACCTGGGCATTTCTGCTGCTTCCATCACTTTCCTCGTAGGCAGTACTTGGGTAAACTGAAGTTCCTGCCTGCCCGTTGCTAAAAGTAGCCCTCTGGATTTAGCTGAACACTAGCACATGGTACATTTTTACAGCAGCCTCACTGGATTAAATCAGTAGGCTCTTATTACTTATTTATAGCACCATTTTCACTTGTGTCTATGCATAAAAAGTGCTGAAAGTGTTTGTTTGTATTAGTGGAAAGGACGAAATTTCCAAAGGCTCCCATGGAAGTGGTAAGACTAGATTTTTTTCAAAGGGAAGTCCACCCCTGCCTACCTCAGCTGAGACCCAGACATAGAACCGAGCATATTACACTTAGCTGAGCCGCTGTTTCAGGCTGCCTGCCAGTCCTGTTTCAGAAGATGCTCGAGTTCAGCTTTCCAAGCTGTCCTTCAGATTCATACAGAGAGCTGCCGAGAAGCTTTTTAAGTAACAGCGAGTCTGAGGCTTACTGAGACGGAAGGGGAAGGCAGCTGGTTTTGCTTATCAGAGATAATTTACGTATCACCAGGTATTCCCCGCTAGGTGTGGAGAGACCGACCACCACAGGAACAGGGGGCAGCAGCTTTTGTGGAGACACGTTAGTGCTTGCTTTGCTGTCGCTGTGCCGTCTCCCTTCTCCGCACAGGAAACATTTGTGGAGTAGCATGCTTCAACCTACACTGAAACACTCACAGACAAGGCAGCTTTCCCTCCCCCTTAGTTATTTCTTCTCAAAAATCAGTCTGGTAGTTTGTGGGGTAAATTTTGACCTCATTTTGGCATCAGCCTTGTCACCACTCCATGGACTGCCACTGAGCTAACCCATCCCCAACTCTTCTTTCTCAGCAGACCTTGGTAAATACACTTAGCTGGGTGATGCTGTTGCTCCAGCCCATGAATTGTATAAACTTTCTGTGTCTGATGTTAAGTCAACCTCCTCAAAAGACTTGATCTTCTACTCCCCTTCCCTTCCCAAGTGATTGGTTACACACAAACAAAACTGTCTGACATTTTGATGTTTACAGGCTACTTCCCCTTGCAACTTTGAAAACTCCTTCCCATGTTACCTATCCAAATATGTGGTTTCTTTCATCTGGAATTAGAATAGGAAAGCAATTGAAGCTGTGAGGCTCTTTGTGACGTAGTCAGAGTTATGTAGTTAGAAATCCAGCTGCTCTCCTGCCTCCCTATCCCTTTTCCCATTGCTCATAATTCACATTCTTTTTGGCCTCAATTTTCCACACTCGACCTCAGCCCAGAAGTGATTATGTTGGATGTCTGAGTAAAATCTGTTGAGCCATTTTTTTAATTATTCAAGTGTGAAAAAACACTGCCGTATGTTCTGACCAAATATAAATAAACAGAAGAAAAATTTAGGGTTTTTCTTTCTTTTTCCATAGAGGTCAGTGAAGAAAGTTTCTCAAGTTTTTTCAGCTTGATGCAGAAGTTTAGAATGGGAAATCTGGGTACCCCATGTAAAGTAGCATCTCCCCAACCCAGTCTCATATCCCTTACTTTTCCCTGGTTGTACAGCAGGGCTCTGAAATTTTACCCATGGGTGCATGTGGGCAGACATAAAGAGAATCTTTCAATCCGTGCTGTCTGTGCTGACAGCAGCAGAATTTCGGTTTCCTTTCGGCTTGATGGAAGTTTACCACTGTGTTAAAAAGGGAAACCCAGAGCAACTCGCAGTTTTCTGTTCCAAGTGAACTTTGTTCATCCAAACAAAATGTTGGAAGGGAAGACAGAGCAAGGACACTACCTAGCAACTCCTCCCTCGCAAGGCCTATCTATACCTGTATCCCTGGAGATTAAGAGGAGATGCTTGATGGCTAAAGAAAGGCAAAAGTCACATGCATCTTCAAAAATAAAAAAGGCCAAAAAGTCAAGCTGAAGAACCACATGCTAATTGGTCTCACTTTGACAGTTCCTGGGGAGATAACTTAGCATGGATTTACCAAGGGAAATTATGCCTGCCCCACCTGATTGCCTCTTGTGATCAGAATCTTAGTTTCTGGACAAAGGCAGAGCATTGCGTGCCATTTATCATGACTTCAGCAAAGCTTTCAACAGTCTTACACAATATTCTTTTATCCAAGTTAGGATGTTACGTTTTAGATGGATGGACAAACATCCATCTAAAACCCCCTTAATTAGGCTCATAAGGGTAGGAGTTAATGGGTCATACTTTATTTGTAAGCCAGTAACAAGTGGAGTATTGGGGGGCCTTTCCTGCAACCTGCTGTGATTACATCTTTATCAGTGACCTGACTGCACTTTCAACCAATTTGTAAATGACACCGAACTGGGGGGAAATTGTTGATACACTCAAGGTCAGGGCTGCCATCCAGAGGGACCTAGACGTGTTGGAGGAATGGGCCAGCAGAAATCAGTTGAAATTCATCAAGGACAAACACAAATTGCTGTCACTGGGCTGGAAGCACAGGTACAGGGCACAGGCTGGTGCCTGCCTGGCTGGGAGCAGCTCTGCAGGAAGGGATGTAGGGGTGTTGGCCGACAGGAGCTGGGAATGAGCCAGAAGCCTGCCCTGGCTGCAGGGATGGCCAGCAGCGTCCTGGGCTGCCTTAACAGGGGCACAGCCAGGACATCAAGGGGAGAGTTTATCTTTCTCTGCTCAGCATGTCTAAGACCACTTCTCAAACACTGCACCCAGTTTTGTCTTCCCAACGACATTAACGAACTGGAGGAAGTTCAGTGGGGGGTCCCAAGCTGCGCAGGGCCTGGAGCACTTGCCTTCAGTGGGGAAACTGAGGGACCAAGACTTATTCAGCCTGGAGAAGAGGTGGCTTCAGGGGGAACTAGCAGTAGCTTGCCTGTACCTGCAAGGAGTCATCAAGCAACTGGAGCCAGGATCCTTACAGCAGAGTGTGGAAAGATACGACACGGTGGGCATAAGCTGAAACAAGAGAGGTTCAGGCTGGAAAAAGTAAAAAAGAGTGGAATAAGGGAAAAAAAAAGCTTTTCACACTGAGAACAGTCAAGCACTGGAACAGGTTGCCCGGTGAGGCTGTACAGTCTCTCTGCATCCTTGGCGAGTTTCAAGACCAGAGTGGATAAAGCCCTGTACAGCTCGGTCTGATCTCACAGGTGACCCTGCCTGTAACAGGAGGTTGGGACAGAGACCTTCTGCGGTCCCTTCATCCTGAATTATCCTATGATCCTGTGTTGCATTCAAGAGTAAACACAGCCTGTCCTCCCAGCTCTGTTGCTGCACATCAGCACTGTAGCCTGCAGGTACCAGCACTGTGGCCAGGGCGGTGTCAGGAAGCAGAGGAAGAAGTCATGAGAGCACAATGTCTGCAGGGTGGCATGTGTTCCCCACCTGCCTGATCGCCTGTCCCCTTAATTCCTGCTACACTCCCACTTACATGATTTGGAATATTTTTTTCTCTTATGTACCAAAACCATTAAAAAGTACTTCATAATACACTGACAAGCCCTGTTAATTCCGTAAGTGTAAGAGTAGCATTCAGCTATTTTGACTGTGAGGAAAAGAGTGTTGGTATTTGTTTCAAGAAGAGGAATTTATTCCAGAACTGTTATTATTTCTAAGATATTTCCCCTCCCCCCCTCCAAAGATCAGAAGGTGAAAACCTGTTTTGGCCCAAAGCAGATTCAATCGAATTCAGTCATACAAGTATCTTTTCTTTTTTTTCCTAATCAGCACTAAGAAGTTAGTCTAAGAAATAATGTGGGACTTTAGGGTATAAAACACTAGGTATCATAGAACATGAGACCCACTGTTTTTCTTACTTCAGTACAAGGAGTTTTAATATGTGAGCAAATCATCATTTTCCAGACTCATTCAGAAGCTCAGTGAAGTAATTGGGTTTTCCCATCCACTGCCAGCTGGCACTGAATCAGGCTTCATGTTCAGTAGTGGAAGTAAGACTGGTAGGTTTGAGTCATATTTCAGTCATGACAATAGATCGGCTTGTATTAGAGAAGCAGTGGATATGGTTGTAAAGAAGATTAGTTCCCAGGCATGTGAAGTGGAATGGGTAATGAAAGGCTGTAATAACGAAGGGTTGTGAGAGAGCAGAAGGAAACCAACGTTGCTGGGTAAGTGAGTAAATGTGATATCAGGTCAAGTCAGTTTATGTTGGAAGTTAATGTGGATGAATGAAACAGCAGTGCAAGATGGAAAAGGTATGATCTCAAGGTAGTAGGACAAGATCTTTTTCAATGACTTGAGTACAAAACTGGAGACTAAGAAAGGATTTAGATGGCTAACAAGGAAGAAGAAGCACTTAAATACTGAGGAATAGTGAAGAATCAATGGATCATCTTCAAAATGAGGTTTAAAAATTCTTATTTCAGTAAGAGGTGTATTTGCAAATAAAAGTAACAAAACTTTTGATGTAACACACCTAGCAGAAAGCCATCTACAGTGTGTAGTAAGTTTTATCATTCTCATATAGTCCAAAACATTCCTGAGTCATAATGGTGGTATGTGATATAATGATTAGGTGGTGTTAACCTTATCTACTTTTCCTTAATCTAAGAACTTCCCAGTACAGTTAATAGAGTGATAAAATCTCTGTAGCTGGGACAACATTTTTTCTCTTAGTTCTTTTTGAGTTAACCCATAATTAAACACAAGACTTTTTTTTTTTTTCATTATAAAAGCAAGAAAAGTGGAAAAAAATCAGAATGCATCATCAAATGAAACATATATTTGATTTTTACATTTGACGCTATTAAAAGAGCCTACTCTTAAATGAGCTTACCTTGGCATATAGGTCCTCCTCAATATCAATAGAGTAACGGCAAGTTAACAATGAATGCTGAGTAACGAGATACAAGTGAGAGAACAAAACCCTAACAAGTATTGTATTACTTCAGAGTGTGCTGTTGCCAGACCTGTTTAATACTATTGAAAATGGAATCTTGACTTGGAAAGTGAGACTTACATGCATGATTTGAAGTCTGAAAGCCATGGCTAGGAATGAGAAGAGTAAATTCAGTCTGTTTAATCAATTGACATCTACAGAATCTAATCACTATCTCTGTCACATATAAGTGAACTCCAGTGTCACAGAACCTGCAAACTGAATTACAATCAAAGTAATCGGATATATTTTGTTTAGTGTCAGGATTCATACTGATAATTTTCTGGTGTTGTTCCTGACCCTGGTTTTGTTATGTTTTCTTCTGGTTTACAGTGATAGAATTAGACTGAGCTAGGAAAAGCTCAACAGAAAATCAGTTTCACCTGAAATCACCAAAAAATAGTCACTGAACTTGTCAATATGTAGGTCTTCAAGTACCCCAGGAGGGAACACAGAGGAGATGAATGCTGCAGAGTTCCTGTCCTTTATTGTTTAGCTTGCTTTAAAGAATTTACTTATTGCTCATGTTGAAATGTGATTTTAAAACTAAATTATTATCTCCAGGATGTAAAGCCTTAAGACATTTACTGGTGAGAAAAACTAGAACTAAGCTTAGATTTTTGAAAGAAAAATGGCAGGTATTTTGAGAAAGAAAGACCTTCTGAACATTACTGGAAGCCACTATATTTATTTCTTGATAAAGCTTTTCTGTGCCTTCTCATACAGTGGTTATTGACAGACCCAGTCCATAAGTAGGTATGGTTGATGAATGGATCTCCTGCACAAATGTGGTAAGGGGAAGTATGACAGTTCACCTCAACTGGAGGTAGCATTCCCCAAAAGCTTAGGTACCCTTCTTTAAATTGCTCATGTCCCTTTGCTCTCCCCGTTTTTTTCCTACACAGCAAATTTAGTTTTGTTCCCTAATACAGACGGCTGAAACCTGAGCTTTCAGTGGCACTGCCCAGTCACCTGCAAGTTCTTCAGCTAAGTGATCTGTCAGGGTTTGAGACCCACAGTGAACTGAGTTCATTAGCAAGGTCATTAAGATTGTGATCATTTTACCCCCATGCTCCTCCTGTCCTCTTATTCTCATGCCCGTTTGTTTCCAGATGCAGAGACAGAAACACAGGAATACTCAGCCAGGTTGAGTGCGAAGTGATCTCAGGGCCATGTAGCTAAAGCCGTTTGACATATGAAGAAGTGAGTATCTGCAACCTTAATGACATGTTGATTTACTTTGGGTAGTTCCATCAGGTAAACACAAAAATAATGTAAACTTGACAGCAATTAGGCACATACATAATTTTGAAGGCCACCAAAGGAAAGGAGAATTTAGTACTAAGTGTTTCCCTCAAAAACAGGTTTACTTGTCTAGAAGTGTCCTGTGTCCCAAAAACTCATTTGTAAAAGACGAATGACTCCACAGGAAAACAGAAGGACTGTGCAGGGCATGTACCTCCCTTATGCTATTGCAATGAATGACTTAAATGACTTATATTAAGAGACTTCCAGCAGGAACTGGAGCACACTGTATACTGTTTATGCTTTAAGAAAACACAGACTGTGTTGATTTATATCTCTGTAGGTTTCTCCTTTAAGCAAAAATACAGACTCCAGATTAATTCCATGGGGGGTGGGGGGTGGGGCGGGGGGAACCAAACAAAAACAACAACCCCCTAAAATACCCTATAAAATTTAGCAGAAAACACTGTGTGTAGAGTTAGACAACATTATAGTCAGTAAGTAGCAGCATTCAGTCTCCCAGTTTCACCATCTGCTTTTTAACTTCACTCCCTACGTGCAAAGCTAAAAATTTTAGGAGGGCAGAGGGTCACCATTACTTCAGATAATTGGTATTTTAAATATGCTAGAAATACCATGAGTGCTGGCAGGAAGCCATTAGCTGCAGACCAGGAAGCAAAATTTATCTTCTCAGATTTATAATGAGAAGCCCGTGAGTTACACTAAACCCCTGCAAAGAAAGAATCTTTACAGAACAACTCAGTTCATCAAAGTTTCGCATATTCATCAGAATATTCCACTGCCTTGTGTATCTTAAATAGCTGTTTGTACAAGAGAATTCATAACCAACAGGAACAGAGTTCATACTGCGTGAACTCTGACTTCATACTTCTCAGAACAAACATGAGGTTAAATCCCTGCTTTTGAATGGCATTTGTGCTGGGGCATTTCTTTGTGTGTGTGTTTTAACAGTTTTAATTTTGCCATTTCCCCATTTAGTAGCACAAAATTTTGCCTAAAGTTCATGAGAACAATGGCATTTCTTCAATTTTGTCTAATTGTTAAGGGGCAATCTTAAAGCCTTTAGCCACTCTAGCACAGAGTGCAATGATTAAGCCTCTGAAGCAAAATATGGCACACCAAGATACTTTTCCACAAACAGTTTAAAATTAAAAAACAAATAAAGCCGAGCCTTTCAGCATGCAGTGCAGCCCAAAGCCTAGCGTTCTAATCCAGGTGAGGAGAAGGAGCGGGCACAAAGGTCCACACATAAGATATAAGCAGGATTTTTTTATCAAATAAATTTCTTCATGTATGTACTTCTGAATGACATCTAGGATAGCTTGACTGAAGAAAATAGTAATTCCTGCCCCCATTTAGTCTGAAGTAAAATTTTTGCACGCATGAATGAGACTTGTTCCCTCTCCACCAAGTCACATCTATTTTGTTTTACTCTGGGGAGATCCCATCAAATTTAGCTGAGTAGAGGGGGAGAATGTAGCAGCATGAACTTTTTAAAATTCAACATAACTTCTACTAGTCCATTTTTAATCCACTGCTACTTTCATGAAAATGGTATTTATTAGATAAACTTTCATTTATCTTATACAATTAATTGGAACTAATATTGCTATGATCGTTCTTAGAAATGCGATATTAGTGTTGGCAGAGTTTCCCGTATTGTCTGCCCTGTTCTGTAAAATTATGCCAAGCCACAAGCTAGGTCATCACTGCTTTTATAGACTCAAGTAAAGCTAGCTAGCAATAGCATGCTTTTGGCAATTTTAGAGTTGCTATTTTAAAGCTCCTTTGCTTAGAGCTATCTCATCTCAGGGGTTGCAAAAGGAATCCTAGACTTTCCAATATAGCATCCCAGACAAGGATGTACCCTGAATTTTCAGTAATTGAGAATAGCCATAGGATTAGACCATCATTTGATACTGGGTTTGAATAAGACCCCCAATTTAGATGTTATTCATATCAGATGTTTATTTTAAAGTGTAGCATATTTAGGGTTTTAGTAGCTCAAGCCAGATGCCACGTCAGCTTTCTCCATGCTATACATAGCCACCATCTGGCACAACTGCATCCGTGCAAACCCCCAAGGTGACAAGCTGCAGCTCCCCGTGGCACCAGTGGAGCTTAACATGGCTCCAAGCAGGTGCAAATTCTGGGTCACTGCAGGTCTAGCAGTAGAGCAAATCACAGGTTGCCACTATCTAACGTGTGACATCGGGGTGAGAATCAGTTGAAGATCAGTATTCATTGACTGTGCTCCATGTTGACTCCCACACTGATCCAGAGCATGTTGGCTGAATCTTTCCGGTGAGGTGTTGATAACTGAAATGCTCAGAGCTTCACCTTTTAGGATAGTCTTTAGGCTACCATTCAATACCTTCAGCTGCAGCTCTGACATTAGTAAGTGATACCAAATATTTTATGCAACAAATAAAGGTTAACTATACACGCAAAATACACAGCAGTCTGCACATTAATGCCTCAACTATACTTCTTCACAGAAACCATGATGGACTGCCCTTAAAAAATTAGGCATAGACTATTTCTGTATCACACATGGCAGCAAATTCCAGACAGACCCCACAGAACAGTGACTTAATTGGGCCATTAGGTAGAGAGCCTGCATGACCGTATTTACCACATTTTCTTACTCTGTTTGCAAGGATAACTAATGAGAAGCAGTTCACCCAAACATATTAGAAATGAGCTTAACACAACACCTGCTGTGCATAGTTTGTGTGCTGCATACACAAACAGTGCAGAATTGCACAGTGAGAAAGCCAAAGTGTGGCTAATGAGTGACCCTGCATCTGCAGAACCAGAGTTTTTGGCATTCCAGATACACTGAGGAAAGTGGATGTGCTGGTTTTACTCAGGAAAACCACTGTCATAGAGGTCAACAATTTTGAAATTACCTAGGTTATACCAAAAAACTAAACATCAGTTTGCTCTTTAATTTGTATTCTTTCCTGCATTGTGATGTAAAACTGAAACAAAGTAGTAAGAGGGATAATTTTGTGATATCCTTAGAGAAACATTTCTAAGGGGCCATCCTCATGCCTGCCAGGACAGAAAACGGTGTAACAGCTCTGCAGCATTATACCAACGCATATGACCACCCTAACCACTAATACCTAGGAAGGAGTGTGGCAGATCACTCGTGTTGTGATACGTTCCCAGAATGCTTTCCCATCCTTTAGCAATTAGCAGTCTGTTGGTTTCCAGAGGCAGATGTCACAGGCTTTGTATGTGATAATCCTTGATGGACACTCTTCTATGATCGTTCGGTTGCTTTCTGAATGCATGTACACAACCAGCATCCACACCGCCCCTTGGCAAGGACTTTCTTGCAACAGCTTAACTTTCCATTGGATGAGGAGCTGCACTATTTTCTTTTTATTTGGAACCTCCCTATTTCTAATTTGGAACAATGGCCAACTCTTTTTCTCTGGGAAGAACTGTCAAACAGCCACTCCTCCCTCACAATCTCCTGACCGCTCATGTAGCTTTTGTAACACTCAGTAATATCTCTTTCTAGTTATCTCTTTCCCAAAGAGAAGAGTCCCAGTCTTAGTAAGGAAGCTCTTCCATACCTTGCTGACTTTCACTAGATCTCTTCTAGTGTGTTCAGAGCAGAACTACACACAATATTAATGATGAGGGGTGTGCCACAGTGTGCCAGGTATTCAGTGACATGCTGATATGGTCTGTCTTCTACATCTTTTCTAATAACTCTCAACACTATCCTTGCTTTCCGATTGCTATTTATCTGATGTATCCACACAGTAAGAAGTAATTTCTCATTTCTGAGTTACAATAGTTTGTTCATAATCCATCAGTTAATATTTAAACTGGGAGTGCATATTTTCCTGAACACCACTTAATACTGATCTACAACTGAATTTCATCCGCCAGTTGAAATTCCAGTCCCTCAGTCCAGTAAGGGCTATACGTAATTCATTCTTCTGTATAAAATGACATTATTGGAAGACTTCCTCACCTTGCTGTACGTGCCATTCCATGTTTTTTTATGATTGTGCTGAAGAGCAGATCTTATCAGAACAGCCTTATCACATTTAACCATAATGTGCTGCTGATGTCCTCTGTCCACAGCTAAAATCAACCATTTTCTCCTGCCCTCCTATATTAACCATTTAATTATGCTTATGGAATGACCTTCCCTTTTATGCAAAGGCTGCCCATTTCATGAAGGGCTTTCTGGAAATCCAGGAAGACTGAATCAACCCCATACTTGACTGCACCTTCAAAAACTTCCAAGAGATTTATGAGATGTGACTTACTTTACAAAAAAAACCAACCCATGTTGTTCCTCTGAAGTGTATAATTTCTCTGTATGTGCACTAATTCTTCTACTGGTCCTACAAACTTATCTCTGCAGGAATAGCAGACTCAGTGATCGAGTTTCCTGAATCTCCCCTGGAATCCTTTTTAGTAAAAACATTAAGGAAGTTTATCCAGATAATTTTAATGTGATAGGAAAAATCTGCAAGTTAGCCAAAACAAATCAAGATATTTATAGGTTTCTTTCTGAAATCTTCCACAATTGTATTCAGGAAAACAACACATGGGCATGTAACATATTCTGCATCGTCCTTCATTAATTTACGGTAATATTATAA
This sequence comes from Eurypyga helias, assembly GCF_000690775.1. Classification (NCBI taxonomy): domain Eukaryota; kingdom Metazoa; phylum Chordata; class Aves; order Eurypygiformes; family Eurypygidae; genus Eurypyga; species Eurypyga helias. The sequence goes on from NW_010245951.1 coordinate 24,898, forward strand.
GCAGAAAGGGGAAAAAGAAGAAAAAGCTGATAGAAAAGGGATAAAAGACTCTCAAAGGCCAAAAGAGAGTTCAAGGGAGTCTGTCTTTATCTATAGTGATGATTACAGTCACATTAGACACATATGTTCATCCAGAACCAGTATTTTCTAAACAGGTATAACAGCTGGGGATGATAACTCCTACATTATGTCACTTACTCACTGTGAGAAAGAAAAGCACATGGAGATCCTGTGATGCCCCTGAGCCAAGAGGGGATGCAAGACACCATTAAGCAGGAATTGATGGATAAAGTAGATATGTTTCATCTTGTATTACAAATATAACACTAGAAAACAAAATAATGAGGACAGATTGTCAGAGGTCACAAGATCCCGCCATCCCTGATCAGGTGATATTTCAGATGCTTCAGTACCCTGTGAATTTGGCTTTGTAAACATTTGCAAAAATGCTAACCAAACACTGCAAGAGCTTTTCTGGGCACTCTGTTCCAAAAAGAGGATTATTAAGCGTCTACACTTCTTTTAAAGCAGAGTCACTTGGAGATCCTTCTCATTACCCAAGTATTTCAATTAGGATGTTAGTTGTTGCCACTGACAAACTGGAAATACTGCAACATAGAATGACTTTTTATGCCATCTCAGACTCATCAGCGCAAACCCATAAAGTGTGATTACAATTTGAAAAGACAGCTATGTGTTTTGAAATTTGTATTCATTGGAATACTGCTGCAAAAAATGAATGTCAAGTAACTTCAGTGCTGCAGGGACAGTTGATCAATGGGGCATGACTACATAAACTGTGGTGTGCAACTAATACATAACTAACTCTCACTTTTCGGTAGGATTTACAGTGGGGAATGGAAGCATTAGTCTCACCGAGGTCTTTCTTGTACTCCTCTGATATGCTGGAACAATGAATATCTGCCATTGTTGTTCTGGGAACGAATATGGCCAGAGACAAACTGCCAAATGTAAAAAGATTTCCAGGCAATCTAAATATATCACCTCACCGGCCAGAGATCCAGCCATTACTGTTCCTGCTGCTGACTTAAGGTCCTGACTGAAACTAGCCTGTGCATATTCATCTTCTAAACGCCAGCCAAAAATGCAAGTGAAAAAAAAAAAAATTAATAGTGGTTATTTTCTAAAGCATGGTTTAAAATCTTCCTGAAGGATCTGAGAGCAGCTATAGAGTTGAGTTACTGCCAAAGAGAACTAGATACTATACACTCGGGGTTTACTCTGCACTTACCCAAGAACTTCTTTTACTTTGTGTGTGGCCACAGTTCAACTAATGTTGATAAAAGTACCTCTTTAGACAAACAAATGCAAAACAAATATGTCCAATTCTATTAAAAAAAAAGACATGCCCTCCTGCTCAGTGGGTCTCTGAGTCATAAAATTCTGGAGGCTGGGAGGATGTTTAGATGGGTCATTACATAATGGTCCCACTCTTGTATACCCCCTATGTCTGCAGTGGGCTATTGGTTTTCCCTTAAGCACAGGAACCAGTCCCAGAATACTGAATGAGGGTAAAGAAACACGAAAAGGGAGTAGCAAGCTCAGGAAAAAACACAAATGATCCTACAGGAAATAAGTGGGAAAAGTATGGGGTGAAGGATTAAAGAATCAAAAATGCAAAATAGCCAGAGGAGGTGCTTAGCTGAGATCTCCAACAGTGCCCACTGCTCCATGAAAATGTCTGAGGAACCAGTGCATGCTGCCAGGTTGCTCTACTTGGAGACATGACTGGACAAAGGAACAGAAATAGGATCCACAGTTGCTGAGGTCTCCCCCTGTCATGCTGGTTTCTTTCACTGTGGTGAGTGGTCAGCTTGGCTGGGACAAGAAGAGCATGGGTAAGGATGTCTTCAGACTTGGTGGGCATGAGAAAGGGGAAGGTGTCAAAAAAGTCAGGGGGACAAATACAGCCAGAACCTCAGCAACAGGGTTTGGAGCCAAAGTAAAAACTGCAGCCTGAGACACTCAATACACCATATACTAGGATATTCCCCTTTGCCTACAATGCCATGAATCAGACAGCACAGCCATGCCTGTCACTCTAAGGGTGAGTTTTTAACTTAGATTCCTGTTAAACAGTTCTTTGATCTCAACCAGGATGGCTGTTCTTACATGTCCTTGGTAATACTTCCCCTGGCAAAGCCATAAAAATCACATTCTGAGTTCTAATTCTCAAAAATCAAGCAAATTCTCAAAAAAGGTAATGCTATGCTGTCATGGTTTAGCTCCAGCTAGCAAAATACCACAAAGCCACTCTCACAAATCCCCCCCATCACTCCTCCAGTGGAGGGGAAGAAT
>NW_010245952.1:0-4206 GCF_000690775.1 Eurypyga helias
CCAGCGTGTCGACCGCGCCACACTGGAGCTGGTCACTTGTGGCACGAAAGATAATTGTATCAGCAGGCGGAGTAAGTTGTATTCTGACTTCTGTGTAAGTGATTTATTCAGTATTACTACACACAATTAGCGTTCTTGATTGTAGTGGAGCAGAAACAACTGTGGGTCTCTTCCACCATTTCATCATAGATTCGTTAGGCAAATTCTTTCTTTTACGCCTTTTGGAAAAGCCACACTATGTAGTGAAGTGTAAATAAAAGCAAGAATCAACTCTACAGTACTTGATCTTTTGCTGGCAGCACTTCCCACATGGTAATTTTGAGGGCTCTGTGTGGGCAGAGTTTGATTATGGACTGCTTCAGAAAATCAGTTGTAGGTTTTCAGACATCAGATCTGTGGTATTACTTCCAAATGATTTTTAGAAGAACATAACCATTTGGTTTGTGCTTTACATGTTTCATAACGTACTTTCAAGTCATCACCTACTTAATGTGCGAAGACAATTTTTAAAAATAATTTAATATAAAGAGTAAATTAATTTAAAAACTAAAAATAATGATGCAGTAGTAAAGACCTTCATTACCATATGCCCTTTTGTGTTTTTTTTCCTTGTTACTGTTTTGCAACTATTTTCTATACTGTAAACAAGTCCTGCTAATTCACTCAGCAGAGACGGTGTTGGAAGGAGCTCTTTTTGGATGAGGTAATCTCAAAAAAAGAATAACCCACAACCACCACCTTATTGTGTCTTGATGGAAAATACCACTGTCTTGCTGCTGTTTCAGACTTGTCACCTACACTTGTCACTCACATCTGTGAGCTGACCTTCTCTCCAGGTCTTCTCAGCTGGGCTTATGTTTCGCTCCCGCTGACTCTTTATGGAAACTATCTGAAACATGGCCTTTCTTGTCCATCTGCTCAGTTAAATCCATCACAACTCAGACTACTACTTACTGCAACATTTTTTTATTGTTATTTTTGTTTGCCTTCTGCCCATGAGAAGGGAAATCTTGCCCTGATGCTGTCTCTTGAAAGCAGATAATTTCCTACCCTGTACTGACATCATCTCCTTTCACCTTCCTGCTGGCTTCCTCTTCAGTTGCATCATTGGCGTTTTACAAGGGCAGGACAAGGGGTAACGGGTTTAAATTGAAAGCTGGGAGATTGAGATTGGACATCAGGAAGGAATTCTTCCCGGAGAGGGTGGTGAAGCACTGGAACAGGTTGCCCAGAGAAGCTGTGAATGCCCCATCCCTGGGAGGGTCCAAGGCCAGGCTGGATGAGGCTTGGAGCAACCTGGGCTATGGAAGGTGTCCCTGCCCATGGCAGGGGCGTTGGAACTAGATGGGCTTTAAGGTCCCTTCCAACCCTAACTGTTCTGTGATTCTATGATTATGCACAAGTCGTATGTCTTTGGTTTTGATGCCCTGTATACCCCAGTTCTGTTTCACCACTATTTCCAATTCCTTACATACTTTCTCTCTGAACCACTCGTGATGCCACCTTCCATCCCTCACTCATCTGGTTTTCATACAAGCACCGAGTTTTGCAGGTTCTCAGAAGGAATTTCTGCTAGACATAGACAATGTTAATTGATTAACTTCCTACAAATCCCTCTAAAAATCCTCTTGCTTGTTCCTAAAGAACTTGAATACAACTAGGCCATCGCTATACTTAGTGGGCTGCCTATTGCAAGAGTACAGATTACCTCAGTTCCCTTATTTCACCGTCACTTTGTTGTTTCTTATTTTGTGTGCATTATAAGCACGTTGAGAAAAGAAACGCCCTCCTTCTTTGTTTTTACGTCACGTGCTACCAAGGGCAGTTGGGGTCTGGTCACAGTGTGGCTCCTCTCCTACATCAGTAGGAGTAAATAAATAGTAACATGCATCATCTCAAACATGGCATTTCTAGGTGTTTGTTTTGGAGCTAATGTTTCCCTGGACAACATTGGGCATGTCTGGGGGAGCAGCACATGCTGGGGACCATCCCCAGTTTGCGGTTTGGATGTGGATGTGCCAAGCTGCTTGTGTGGAGGGGAAGGCAAGATTTTACACTGAAGAGATGCAGGTTGTGCTGTGTTGTGCTGTTTGGCCGCGGACCCAGAGGACCATCTTTGGTCTGTCTTATTCAGTAGTACAGAGGTAGCCTCAGATGCCAAGGGCTACACAAATAAAAACAGATGCTTTTGATAGGTGTCAGCATTTTAATGAGGAATAAAATTAATCCCTGGATACTTCAGGCCACCTAATGGCACTATTTTTTGTAATGCGTGCTGGTTTTTTGTTGCTATTTTTTTCCCATATTTTATGACAATTGCCTGAAGTCCTGATCTGGTGGGATTATGCCAGATACCTGCACAGCGGGAAACTCATCAGCGATTCAGATTCCTTCAGTCAGAATGTCAGTTTTATCACAAAAGTTGTAAAGCTTGCCGTGGTGATTTCAAATTTCCTCTTTAGTAGACATTTTGTTTGAATGCCATGAAGGGGCTCCTTTCTCGGAGCCCCCAGGAGTACAATAAGCTATGCTCTTTGAGGGAGGCTAGATGAGTACAAAGTTACCTTCATTAAATTTTCTCTTCATGCTTTAGCATAGAATATTTCTTTTTAAATCTCTCTCTCGTTTTCTTTTGTGTCTTCATCCTATTACCGTTCTGAGATTGTGGTGCATCAGCTTGATGGAAAAGGTGGGTGCGCGGCTCCCTCGGAGGTTTATTCCAGCGCACAGAAATATTCTGCTAGCATGTGAGGTGCTTGAGGAGCAGCTGGGAAAGCGAAAGCAGATCAAGTAATTGTAAACTTAATAAAAACGCGTCGTTCCTGGAGTGCCATGTGGCACGCGGTGCAGATCAGACTGCTGTTCATATTGACTTTTGCTAAGAAAGGCATTTTAGGTTTCATGTGTGTTGATTCTGTAGTTATTGAGTTGCACCGATTGGAGATGGAGATCTGTCAGGATTCCCTGGCAGCCCTTGTTCACTACTACATTGGGCATTTTTATCCTTCTGTTCAGTTGTGAAATTCCTAAGTGATTAAAAAATAATAGTACTGGGACACTTTCCTTGCCACGTGTCCCAAAATACAGATGTCTCTCTCAGGACACGGGATAGTTCAGGCAAGGGACCTCCTGCTCGAAGCAGGGCCAGCTCTGGGACCAGATCCATTGCTTTATCCATTCAGCTATTTAAAACCTCCACATTTTTACTACAAATTCCATAGTTACTGATTTTATGCTATCTAGCTTTTCTTACAAGCTATTTCTTCAGTCAAGCCCCACACACCCTTAAATGCTTCTGTAAAATTACCCTTATTCATAGGAAGATTAGCGAAGTCCTGGTTTAGGGAGCTATTTTGTTTCCCTTTTGAGGAGTTTCCTTGCTGCTGGCTGTTTCTGACCATCCATCTGAGAGTCCTGTCATCCACCCCCGAACAGAAATCAATCGCAAACCCTTCGGTGGGGTTACCATAATGCACATTGCAACCTTCTTTCCTGAACAGGAGATCCTGCAGCACGTGGTTTATGGCCATCTAATGTTAGACAGTAATCTCATTTAGCCTTTTCCCAAAAGTGCAAATAGTGCATTAGGGTAGCATAACAAGCACAGCAGATCGATACAGAGACGGTGCTCTCCTTCAACAGATTAATCCAAGAAAATGGACTTTGTTGACTTGAAGGAAGTGGCCCTGTTCGCATTGACCTGCAGTGGGTCTGCAGTGCTTGGAAGGAGAGGTAGTGCTTTGAAAAATCACCTGTGAAAAGTCATAGCATGAAAAAAAGTCACAGCGGGGCAGGAGACAACGTGTGTTACAGGACTCCCATATGGCTGGCAACGTAAAGAGTCCATTGAAGCATTGAAATAAGGGATAACACGTGGACTTTGAACGGTCACTAATGGCATGGCTCAGGGAAAAAAGCAATCAAAAAAGCTCCTTAATGTGGGTTAGAGTACACCTGTTGAAATGGCTTTAAATAGGCTTACAGAATTTACATAGCGAGTGTACAGCAGCCCGTTTCCTGCACTTTTCACCTTTACATAAGAAGTCACTTTAAAATCACTTGTAAACAAAGGCACAGCTAGGTTTCCTGTATGTATTTTTTGTTAACTCATGGTCTATTGTATTGGTTTATCAATCCAGATCTGTGTTTCAGGCATTTCAAATGAGCTCTGCTTTAGTTGGACCTAAATCATAGAATCATAGAATG
>NW_010245953.1:0-3483 GCF_000690775.1 Eurypyga helias
TGCAGGGAAGAAGATTTTGGCACAATTTGTGTTCTTAGGGGGTGACCCTTCTTGGGACAAGAACTTCTTACCTCCTTTTTTTTCAATTAATAAATCAGTAATTCCCACTTTTCCATGTCCAGGGTGCAGCTGTGGGTTTGGAGGGGGGGGGGAAGGGGGGATGTGCAAGAGCACTTGTCAGGCTGGCCAGCTAATGAGGCACTAACGATACCTATAACAATGCCCTTAGGGTTGCAGATCCTAACCCCAACCCTGTCCCTCCTGATACCACGCCTGTGTGTGACTGAGCCAGTCCATGGATGAGACTGAATGTTGGAGACCCGAGTCTGAATTTGCAGTCCCACAGGCAGCAAAGCTGAGGTTTCCATCCCAGCTGAGAGCTTGACGTCCCAGCTGAGGCCTTAAGTGGGAAATGTTTCTTGTTCCTGGGCTCAAGGAAGAATTCCTGCTCCCGTGAGCAATACTCTGCTCTTATGCCATGCCCACCTGGTGACTGGTAGCACAGGAAAAAGCACATTCTGCTGTTTTCATGGGAAAACCCACAACCGCCACAAAAAGCCTTCCGAAACTGCATCCAAAATCAGTGTGCAAAGACCTGTGCACCAGCCGCCAAGCCAGGCCTTCCAGGGCTGGAAAATCCCAGATTTAGGACTGTGTACATAACTCCCACTCCTCCCTTCTCTGCATTTCCACTACAACAGCCTGCAGCCTTCTATTTTTGGATACAATTCAACACGTTTTCCCTTAAAAAGGCCATTTTATGCCGTGGATGAAGTTGAAGACTTGCTCTCCAAGGGTGGAAGGTGGGAGCACTTGCTGCTTTCTGTGTGGGGCCTACCTCATGTCCGGGGAGGTTTGTGTGCGCCAAGGTGGAACTGAGGCCAAGCGTCCGACCTGGCTTATAATTTATGACATGCCAGTGGATGTGTTTGTGGGTATATACATGTATATACATACGTATATACGGATTTAATAGTGTATATACGCGTACGTCTGTGTTAGAATTGGTGGGATTTACACAGGACATGCACAAAATGAAAAGACACATGTAATTAACTACATACCCACAGTTTAAGTTCCACAGGACTGCAATTATATCGCCTTGCAAACTTTTTAAATAAAAAAAGTAATTACCTTACAAATGGAAGCCTCGTTAGATCACTTCATGAAGGAATTTACACGGTTTAATTAAAGAAGCAGCTCTGCCTTGTCCGCCGCGTACGACAAAATAAGGCAAATAGTTTTAAAATATTACACTCAATTATACTTATAAATCTTGCGCAGGTAATGAACATATTCTTTAGATTGCAGGAAGAGCTGGACACTTATCTTACTCTTTAAGATAAAATACCACATCCATATAATGCATTGCTAAGCTTTCCTTTTACCATACACGCTGCCCAGAATCCCATTTTCTATTAAATAATAATCATTGTAATTAATAGACTAGTTATTTTATCTCCCTAATCTGGTTACAGTAATTTATCAAAGGTATGTAAATGAACGCCACAAAAAAATCCAAATAAAGCAGTTCATTATTATTTTCTAAAGGGTACACGTCTCTTGCTGAAGCATGTAAAATGTAATTCTCTTGAACTTAATAAGATACTTGACTTCGCGTAATTCTTGGAAAGAAAATCCATTCGATACTTTACTTTTTTATGTCACACTCAATTCGTTTTACTTACGATTCTCAGGCAGTTAAGGCTTCCTGATGGACTGTTTTCCGCAGGCCCTTCTCATGACCATCGAAGGTGCCACTGATGGAGAGGTGGGATGTAATTCCCACCCTGCTTTCCCTAGTGCTGCCCTGGGGACGCAGGGGCTGTGAGACTGGGTGCTGCCCCGCGGTCCTGCCGCTCCTCGCCAGTGCGCCGTCTCTGCTGCTCCAGCACAGCACCAGAGTGGGGACATGGACATTTCACGGGATGCGGCTGGTGGGTCAGAAGGCAGGAGGGGAAGGTTGTGCTCTTGGTCTGCTGGACACAACGTCTGGGCACAGTCCCTCGCATCTCGGAGCGGCTGAGGGAGCTGGGGGGGGTCAGCCTGGAGAAGAGGAGGCTCAGGGCAGACCTTATCGCTCCCTACAGCTCCCTGAAAGGAGGGTGCAGAAGCGGGGGAGGTCCCTTCTCCCAAGGGACAAGTGATGGGACAAGAGGAAACGGCCTCAAGTTGTGCCAGGGCAGGGTTAGGTTGGATATTAGGGAAATTCCTTCCCAGAAAGGGCTGTCTGGCATTGGAAGGGGCTGCCCAGGGAGGGGGGAGTCCCCATCCCGGGAGGGGTTTCAGAGCCGTGAGGACGAGGTGCTCAGGGACATGGGTCAGTGCTGGGCTGGGCACTGCTGGGGTAACGGTTGGACCTGATGGGCGGAAAGGGCTTTTCCAACCTGAACAATTTGCTGAGTCCATCACCTCCAGATCATGAGGCACTCCCATGGCGTCACTGGTCTGAGTGTTATTCAACACAACGGACGTTCAGTGGGGATTTCACCTGCAGCCCTCGGCGGATGTTGCGCGTGTCTCATTTCCGAGCCGTTAATTCCAAACCAGTTAAACAAAGCGAAGGAAAACATTCAAAGGGTATAACGTAGCTACTAATAGAGGCGGCGTGGGCACCCAGATGAAAGGGATCTGATTAATGTTAGCACCTGAGATAAGTGGCACTTTAACCAACTTTAACTGTTGATGTATGATGACATAATGTCCCCTCCAATTAATGACAAGGATATAAAACACCTGTATTTAGCAGAGCAGATGTTGCTTTTATGGTTAAATGCACACAGAAATTGACTTTTAAAGGACCAACGTTAACTTCTCCATTATTTGTTTCTCTATTTGTTGTGCCGTGTTATGAGCAAGAGTAAAACGTAACCCCAGGTGCGAAGCAGGAAGAGTACGTGCTCTTCACCAATCGTAATTTACAGGTCATCTCAGAGCGGTTTATGGAACATAGGGTTTTCTTTGCTGTTACATGGCTCTAGAGGCATCTCTCCCAGAGCAATTTCCAAGTGGAAGAAGAGTTTTGGAGATATATATGGAGATATCCCTTTGGCCACAAAGGGATAGCTGCCTTTGAATCCAGCTAATATCTCTACTGCAGCTCCAGTCACAGTTATTTATGCTTTGACCCTAAGGGAGCCAACCGATACTGTAAGTCATACATGTGCTCACATCTATGTTATGCAATCCAGTTGCTGTTTTCTGACAAAAAATCCCATTAGTTGAGAAGATTCCCATTGAGGGCAAATAAAGATAAGGGACGGTTTATGTCTGGGGCGATCAAAGGATCCTACCTTTCTCCTTTGGTTTGCAAAGCATTTTTGGAGTGTTTGCTCCATGTTAAATACACAAAATGGGGAGAAGGTGTTGCATTTCTCCATTGCTTTTCCTCCCAGAAGATGTCACGAGTATCTGCTGTCACCCACGTCACCCCACTCACTGGGAGAGGAGCACCCGTGTGGGAGCAGACCAGGTCGGGATGCA
>NW_010245953.1:3531-4190 GCF_000690775.1 Eurypyga helias
TGCTAATGAGCAGCTCACACTTCCCAGGACTGCCTTCTCTCTGTCTCCTGAGGTTTAAAATACAGTAGCTGCATATGGGCTCTACGGAGGATTTATTTATAGAGCATAAGCGTTTCCAACTCTTCCGAGTTGATCGCAGCAAGTCTTACAATATTAGGCATTGGTCTTAAAGTCCCAGCTTCTTTAGGCTTAGTATTTCATGAGAATCAAAGATTTCAGTGGGTAAATGAGAAGTGTCGGAGCCTCCAGGAATGGAGAAATGCAACAAAACATATTCTAGAAGTAGCCTGTCAACAACCCTTCCCTCCTTCCCCTCCTCACGGATGAGACAGGGAGAAGCGCTGAGTGAAGAAGTCCTCCCTGGTCTCTCCGTTAGCATCTCAAGATGCTAACGTGATAGCACGTATGAGAGACACTGGTGTGTTGCATATTGTGGGCTATAACTGCGATTCAGAAGAGCATTTCTTCATCTTCTGGCTGGTTGGTGTTTAGAATCAAATAGCATTACAAAGATTGCAATACCTTTTCCCATTATTATGGTTTTTTTATACCAGGACTTTTGCAGCTGTTAAAGGCCTGCGTCTATATATCAGGTGTCCTTGACATGGTAAAAAATTACCTAAGAAATAGCGTCCCAAGACAGCAGAAGAGCATCCGTA
>NW_010245953.1:4215-4554 GCF_000690775.1 Eurypyga helias
AACCACTGCTCTCGCTCCTCAAGGAGCTCCCCAGAAAATTCAGCAGAGAAGCAGGAGAAGAAGCTGGAGGAAAGCAGACCAGGGCTAGATCATCCGTGTCTCACAGGAATTACTTCATGTGAGGAATCAAACACAGTAACTTGTGCTTTTCTGTTCACCAGACATCTTAATTTCACATCCATCACCCTAAATCTGCTTTGATTCTGACACCAAGTTCCTCAAATAATATTTTCAGATTTTAAAATACATCTCAGTGATGATAGCTCAAATATGGTCAATGTCCTTTCCTCTTAGAGAAAACAAAAAAGACCTAAAGCTTGATATTCATACTTGTGTAGT
>NW_010245953.1:4572-6738 GCF_000690775.1 Eurypyga helias
TAAATATATACTGAATAAAACTCACTACATCCCTTATAAGGACTGTCTTGGTGTGTATTGGACTTCTGTAACCAATTTCCAGGCCAACAAACTGCCTTTTGGTGCCTGGAGATAACCTCTCTGAGGGCAGAGTCTTTCATACACAGTCACCGAAGCAGGAGCTTGGTTTGCCAGTTCGAGAGTAGGTGCCATCTCTTTCTTCACTTTTGCGTGGCAGTTGGCACAAAGGCAGTGATAATAAATTAATGCTTTGTTGGCTCGCTGTGTGTAGGAACAGCTGGCTTTATTTCATCTAAAATATGGGGATTATTTGGGATGTTTTGTTTGCATGTGATCTCTTTGCTTTTGCTTGGTTCCTTTTTTCCATGTCTCATGGCAGGATCTGGGGTCAGACTTGCAGTTAAAGAAGAAAAGGAGGTACTGTGGTGTTTCAGGGGTGATTTGCCGTGTGTGAGGAACAGTGTGCGGCTGTGCCCAGCAGCAATACAGGGAGAAGGAGTTTAGTTTTGTTTTTAAGGACATCAGGTGCTTACACACCCAAAACAATTCTGTAAATACTTACTGGCCAAATAATGTCTTTGGAATTGCTTGCCTTTCTTTGGGGAACTCTGAGGACTTCTTCTCTATGCCATCTTCCCCAAATTTTGCACCATTAATGGGTTTAATATCCTGATATTACCTGGCATTGTGTTTGCCCCTTTAGCCTTGTTCTTGTTCTAAAAATTAAATAGCGAGAACAACGTTTCTTTTCTTTCCCTTCTTCCCCTTGAATGCAATGGGTAGTTGGTCATTTGGCTCTTCCCACCTTTCTGCTGCGCTAAACCTCTTGCAGAGCCCGGTGCTCCTCTGCGCGAGCTGGGGGGCTGCGTTTGGCCCTTTGAGGGCAGCCACCTACTCTCTGCTGTCACAGGGCATCTCGTAGAGGCTATGAGAAGGCATGGAAGCAAAGGAACGTTCAGGCTCCCATACAAGGAATGTAAAATCATGTCCAATTATCACAGCTTTCCTAAAGATCCTAAAATATTGCTTCCATAAGTCAGTCTGAGGCAGAGAATTACATTCATTTCATCCCCCCTGAGATTAGAGAAGAAGTTCAAGTTTCTGTTCTAGATAAATAAGATTTCCTTAAAGCAGTTTAACAGCTGCAGCCAAAAAAAAAAAAAAAGAAGGGTAGAAACAGTGAAGACATCCATTTTCTGCAATCAGTCGCACAGTGGCAGGTGCAAGTCAAGGGGCATGGCCTTTAGCAGGACCCAAGGGTTGGCCGGAGCATTGCCAATTAATCATCCAGTAAAATGCACTTGACAGCTTGGAGAAGTCTCCAATTCTTTTTCTCATGATTGCATTGCTAATTTGGTCTTTAAACTTACTCAGAACAGACAAGACTTAAAGAAAAGCTGTCAAGTTTTCGAATATAATTTTTTTTTTTAAGGAGAAGCTTTTCTGAGTTGGTTCAGTCAGTCACAGCTCGTGAGCAGCTAATACAGCTCAGCGAGAAGGCATTCGAAACAGTATTTCACCAGTGATGGGTATTCTCCACGGTGTTAATCTGCAGGGGCTAATGCACGTTTTCTTTTAGGCATGACGTAAACCCCTCTTTTGTTTCACCCACCTGTTTTATTTTAGGCAAGACTGGTGAGAGATGATGCCTGAAGGCACGGTTTAGGTGCCAAAGCCCCTGTGGAAAGGGCACACAGGCATGACTTGATGTTTCAGAGTGGTGCTCAGGCGTTCGGAGTCTCTTCAGTGGTTCCAAGACACAACCGGGGTCCTCAAAATGCCACTGTCTTTCCCAGGAGTGTCTCTATTTGTAAGCCATGAGTCTTGTGTCCCTCATTTTTCTGGGACGACATGAGCCCTTTGACAACGACTGCGGTGGGCAGACCCAAACCGGAGAGCCTGAAGAGGCCAGGTTCAGGGAGCACGGTGCCCAGCCTCACCGCAGCCCACCCTGCCACAAGCAGATGTCCCCATCCCCATGTCCTTGCCCTGCCATGCCAGGCTGTGCCTGACCATGGGTGCCCTCCCCCAGCCCTGCTCCCAGGGAACCCACGGTGGCCCAACAAGAAGAGGAACTCAACCTGGAAACTGCTCTGTCCCAAAAGGTTCCTGGTGTGTTTACCAGAGGCTGAAAATGGAAGCAGCCGCCCAGGCTTGGTGGCTTCA
>NW_010245953.1:6769-8835 GCF_000690775.1 Eurypyga helias
AGGTTACACCGTTGGCCTTCCAGCACAATTTGGGCATTGCTCTTCAGATTCAAGTCAAGTCTCCATGGTCTATGATCCTTAGAGATCCCCATCCCATCTTGTCCTGGACCAAGCAGGGTTAACATTCACTGCAAGTCACAGGGGGGGTCCTATCCAGGGCATTTAACACATCAAGCATGGTGATCCAGCTCCTGAAGAAATCAGTGGCTGGAGTCTCCTTGCCATGGGATGGACTCCAAGCCATCAGAGATAGCTACAGGGTAAGTGGAGGTGACAGGGTACCTTGTGTCCCTTTAAAAATCATGGAAAAGTAAGAGGTAGTAGTTGCTAGTGCATTAGTGATGAAGAGGGTGACTGAGAAAGTACAGTTTAGGAGTACAATTGGGATGAAATTACAGTAACACAGTAAAGGAGGGGACCAGAGCTATGGTGGTGGGCTCCGTACCCCCCTCTGCTGACCGGCAGAGTTTCAGTTCATGTGTTGGCTTGGGCTGCGCCTCCATTTGTGCAAATAAAGAAGGGGTAAAGGAGGAGTGAAGCCATCCCCAGTCCCACCGCACCATGGATGCATTTGGGTCTTGCACATGGCTTCTTAGAAATGCTGGTTGTTACCACCAAGAGGACACTGAAGCACAAGGGGGGTGTGCATACGTGTGCATACATGTGCACGTGTGTGTGCATTGATGCCCATGTGCAATATTCCCACACATACCCAAAATACAACATTATTTTGTGGGAGAAATACATAGAAAGTCATGACCTTGTGCTCACAGCCTTTGGAGAAAAGCACTGGAGTAGCTTTATACTGTGTTTTCCTATTTTCTCAAAATAGTCAACTTGTTTGTTTGATGCCAACGTCTCATAGACCGAAACAGCTCACTGGGGGATTTGGGCATGAGTTGGCACGTGTTACTTCTAGTTTATGTAAGGTCTTACTGCAGCTTCTATTTTTAACCACGTTAATAAAAAGGATTGTTCATCATTATACCAGCTTAGCAGACACAAATCACATGCCTAGGCAAATCTTAAGGGGAAGTAAGGTGATTCATTCCATTAATCCTCTGCTGCACAAAGTCACAGTAAATCCTGGTTCTAATAAGTGGGTTGAAGGCTAAGACCTTAGGGTTCCTCTGTCTAGCGTTTGGCTCTACTTGCTTTTGGGATGTCGCATTTCCATTTCCACTATTTAGCTCTGGTAAAAAAGCCCCAAACACAGAAACAGAGCCCTTTGTCAACACATAAGACTGATCTTAAATGAGTAATAGCAATAGACAAACATTAATAACTTGCAGTCTAAATAAGTTTGAAAGCTCTTTTTTTTTTGTTTGTTTTTTAAATGTAAAAATGAACATGGAAAATGTTTTGTCCTAGAAACGGAGCCAGCAGTGTATTATCTCGGCAGACCGCAGCTGGACAGCAAATGGCAGGAGGTTGTGGTTTGGTTCCTCTACTTCAAGCGAAACCTGACGGAGCCAAGTACAGGCAGGAGCTGTGTTGGCAGAGGGAGGGGAGGAAATGCAAGTGTACATGAAGTTAACAGGGTTACTCCAGTGCAGAGCAGGGAATCAGACACCTCCCTGTAAACAGCAGGCAACGGGATTTGCACCGACATGACTACTGTCAAAGACTGAGAAATTTTTAATCTGAATCAATTAAGAAAGATATATTCTGGTTTCCAGAGGCACCCACTCTCAAACTTGATGCATTTGTGGGGCTCTGTTCGCCAAAACAAGAGGAGCTCTTCAGTGAAAAAGTAGTGGGTTACAAGGGGAATATTCAGAGCATGTCAAACCCGTGGGGACCTGGTAATGTTTATTTTGGCATCAATGCAGATCAGCGACTCGATAACTTGTGTTGTCTCAGCCTGTACTGGATAACAACACCCAAGTTGTCCACCCACCTTCCGGTGTCAGAGCAAAGATGCTGTGTCCTTGACACCTCTCATCAGCACCTACCTCCATGGGGAAGGCCAAGACGTGCTGGATGATATGCAATGACCGTATTACACCTGTAACATCCTTCCGATCGAGGCTGCTGTTGTATCAACATGCAGATGCAGGGAAAGA
>NW_010245953.1:8866-22874 GCF_000690775.1 Eurypyga helias
GGTCTAGTGAGAAACGAATCTCATCTGTGTTTGGGCTTGGACCAGGTTCTTGTGTACAACACAGAGGAAAAATTGCAACCCTGCATGCAGATGATGTGAAAAGATTTTGGAACTACCTGCAGGACAGCAAATGGCCTAAAAGCCCTTTGCCATAAGTGATCAAGAGCCAGAGGGCAAGCGGGAGATGCCCAAGACAGGACCAGGTGGCCACCTCCTGTGAAGAGCCCGTAGGGCTGGAGCGGAGAGCTCGGCTCCCCACGCCACGCTGGTCTCAAGACCTGAGCTGGCATCTCAGTGCAGTCCTTGGCTGCCCACGGGGACGTGCAACGCCAAGGTCGGGTGTCCTGGGTCTGCTTCCCTTACCTGCTGTGGATGTGTTTGGAATAAGAAAAAAACAGCATTTTGGTGATGGACATGTTACAAGTGGACAAAGGAGGAGATGTAGTTACTGAATACAAGAGGTCAGAGCAAAGACCTTCCCTTGGTCATTCTGTCATGCCTCTGTAAAACCTACAGTGATGGAGAAGAAGAAAAGCAAGAGTCCTACCTTTTCTTAAGGAATTCATACTGATTCTCCCTTTCCTCAACATTTACCAAAAAAAAAAATAAAAAAATCACCAGAGCTTAGACCCCTCGAACTGCTGTCTGTTGCGGTAACATGAAGTATCTTACATTCACAATTAATCCAATAAAGCAGGGAAATTCCAAGTTAAGCCTAACATCCTGCAATCATACCGTTGTTATAATAAAAAGGCACAATTATGTAAGTGAGAACTGAATGTCGGTTTGGATTTTCTCTTAAAATTGTATTCCTTGCTCTGTATTTTAGAGGCATGAACATGGCTGTTTAGCTGCAACCTACTGGTTTTTGGGGGAGTAAATCCAGCAGTGACAGTCCCTCATATGTCCTGTGGCTTTTACCCCCCTGGACACATCCACTGTCTTTCGCTAACACAAAGGGAGTTTCTGGGAAAAGCCTTTTATAATAAACACAATGTCTGTGGGGCATTAGTGCTGGCATGAGGTGGAGAGCTTCCCATCTCTGACTTGCCCCTCCACAATCCTCAGATTTTCCCCGAGTCAGTGTTAAATTAGGATTACATTTCTCAACCTCAAAAAAAAAAACCCCAAAAACAAAAACCCAAAAACCACCAAACAGGAAAGGATGAAATGTGGGATTAACAGCTCTGGGCAACAATCTAGGCAAATCTGTTGGTTGCTCAAAGATCTTGAACTGGTAATACGGAGGTTTTGTGAAATTAGGGGTTTGAAGTGCTGCTTGTAGCAGCCTGCGCTAGGCATATGGCTAAACCAGCCCTAATCCCTCAGCCACGTCCATGTGAAGAGCTGGAAGATGCTGCGAGACTCTCCCTTTTATTTCCCCTAGAAGCAGATATTTTGAATGTGAAGACATTCTATAATAGCAAAATACCTAAGGTTAATAATAAATTATAATAGATGTCCAGAAATGGCAAAACACGGCTGCGTGCTGGATGTCTTGAATTCCCTTCCCTCGTCTCTGCCTCAATGACTTGTTCCCCACAGAACAATTTCCAAAGGGTTTTGGGGCATCTCTTGACACTTTCCATAATAAGACCCAAACCCTTCTTCTCTTCCTTGGAAATGGGCCCAAAGATGGAAATGTTTGGGCAGTGCAGATGGCAGCACCTGAGCTCTGCAGCTAGCTTTCAGCAGTAGAGAAGGGAGATGACAATGGTGAATCGCATCCTGCTGCTTGGGGATGGCTGGTCCCAGGTTTGTTCTAGACCCACTGAACCCCCTCTGATGGGAGAAGAATTGCACAAAGCACAGTCATGTCCGGACTGAAAGCTTTTCCATGAATTAACACTGTCCTCTCCAGGGTGCGGATGCATAAGGAAGTTATTAGCAAGTCCCATGGATTTGTGGGGTGGGTTACCCCAAATCCCAAGCTGAAATGCAGATTAAAGATATTACTTTAATCACACAGAAATGTTACGTTTTCTTTAAGGCTGATATTCGAAGCCCCTCGTTGCTGCCACAAAGATTAGACAAAACTCCAACCTGTTTTAAACTTGAGGAAAAGTGTCATTATCGAAATGTCATTCCAGCATGCATGCTGGCTGCTTTTATGTCTTTATGCTGCCTTTGATACCAGGAAAAACCCCACATTTTATGCATAAGCACAGCCTTTCCAACTTGTTTCCACCCAACTTTTCAAACTAGCACAGCCAGGGGCACATCCGTGTTCTCTAAGTATGGATTCTGAAAGCCAGCCGGTTCTCAGTAGTGGGTAGCCTGGATCTCTGACCCGAGTCCATCCCTGATCCCGCGAATGATGGAGTTGTGACCGGTTAAAGGGTTCACACATGTCTCCACGGAGGCAACGCGCTGATGGACAGGGACCTGGCTGTTCTACAACCCGAAGGTAACATATTGCGGGATTCAAAAAAACGATATTGCAATAATAATAAATAATAAAATTACATGCCCATTGTCATACTGAGGTTCAACAGGGAACTTTTATGGACATCCCTCAGCTGGGAAATGATGCAGAATGTGTTAATAGCAGAATTGTACTGATTTTGAAATTGCTGGCCCTATGTGATAAGGTAGCATGAACGTACACAAAGCAAATAAGGCTGCAGACGAAGGTATTGTCGCCTGTTGAGTGTCTAAACCCCTCCGTCAGCGAGTGCAGATCCGCACCCGCTCTGGGAGCCCAGATGGATGACATAAAAGCCATGCATCTTTATTAGCAGCCGTTGTGCAGCATCTGGAAGCGGAGCGGGAAGGCCCGAGCAATTATTTTGCAGTACCTGTCCCAGGGACAGGTGTATTGCGCCGGGATGTTTCTACGGCTTGTTCAGGGCTCCCTGAGATGGATGAAAATCATTACACTTCTCCGTAGTCAGCAGTCTGACACTGATGCCACATGATCTGGCTGATGGTTTCTCCCTAGGGGAATACAGACCAGAAACTGTGGAAAACCAAGGGCATTGCTTTATAAATCTCTTACTTAAAGATTTGGAGGAGTGGAAGAGGGGATGGGGGACAGTGGCAGGTGTTTATGTTTGATGGCAATTTTTAAGACTTTCTATACCAGATAATGTGGAAAAATCATAGAAATTAGTAAAAGGTGTGCATTTATAATGAATTTTTAAAATTAAGCTGTTGCAGAAACGTGCATTTGGAATTCTAGTGACCTTAATCTGAAATGTCTTTAATTTCTGAGGCACGAGGTGAGTTAAAGTGAATTAAGACCTTTCTAATTCTAAGCAGGGATGTGGTGAGACATTCGCTCTAGGAAACACTGTGGTTTGAGATGTTACTACTTAATAACAACACATTCCCACACAGTTTTTCTTCCTAGCCTTTATCTCCCAGCTGGAATAGGCATGGGGGATTGCAGCCAGCCCATGACTGGCGTTGCCAAGCCCTGGTACCCCAACTGCCTTTTGATCATAATTATTGCTAAGGGTTCTGCAAGGGGTTCTGCCACACTCCGGAGGGACGGTGGGCTCCGGCAGCTGGGAGGATTTAATTTGCTAGGCTACTAAGGAAATTGAGCTAGCAAGGAAAAAGCAAATTAACTCATGTTAAAAGTTCGGTTTATGCTTTCAAAGGTGTCTGCCAGCACAGCTAATGCTGTGGGGTGGATGTGGGAGTCAAAAGGGAGCGTGAAGGGGATGCCTGCGAACACTGAGGCCAAGAACGAAGGGAGATACTGCTTTAGGTGAGAAATTATCCAGCTGGGACCTCACAGACGACCCGGGTGAGGGGGTATACAGACTTCGCAGTGAAGGAGTGCAAAACAGGACATTTGGTGCAGAGCTTGAGTTGTAGCTTGTGCTGTGATTTCATACAGCAATTATTTATTTAGTGCACTGAGATTCTGTATGGATCTTCCAACTTCCAGCAGGCTGCCAGTGACTCTATTAGCTTGTTTTTTTAAATACATTGTGTATGTATATATTTTACTCCTCCAGTTTTGCGTATCTGGGCATGTCTGCCTGTTTTTCTCTCTTGTTCTTAAACATTAAATACAAAACGATCAAATATGTATCCAGATTCAGAAAAATTAACTACTAACAGCAATTACTACTTATATATTCATTTTCAAATATTGAGTTATTCCTCAATAACTGCTGATGCTATTAAGCTATTTCAAAAAACTTTCTAACCCAAACTAGAGTATTTTTTCTAACCCTTACTCGATGCTTACAGGAGGACAGATGATTGAACAGGGCAGGAAGATCCTGTGAGTGGCCAGGCATCACCCACGTGTCTTTTGGCAGGTACAGCTCTTGCCTTTCCCCTCAGTGCAAAGATGATGGTCCGGTGCAAGAAGACCCCCAGGGTCCATCACGTCTGGACGAGAGGCGAGGAGGGTCTCCTCCTGGCTGCTTGTCATCACTGAACTGGGGAACAAAGCTGGGAAAGAACATTAAAACCCCTTGGCTTTGTATATTTTTTTTTTTAGTTGACTGATTATTGCCTTTGCTGCTAAAAGAACTCATTCAAACTCTTGTGCTGTGAGCGACGGCCAAGGAGAAGAGGTACATGTGCCCACGGGTGGTTCCCCTCTGCCCCAGTGCGGTGCCGGCGTTGTGCCATCCGGCAGCACCGTGTCCCGGGCCGGAGGCTGGCCAGCGTTGGGAACAGCAGGGTGTCTGCCGCCGCATTTCGCTTTTGGCTCTTAATGAAAACATATTGCTGTAGTCATCCAGTTACTGCGGTGTGAGCAGGCGGAAGGCTAATCAGACCATTATTGAGGAAAACATATATGAGCCAGGAAGACATGTTCCCTTCCCAACATATAAACATTCGGGGATGATAAAGATGTCTGCCATTCCCCGATAACTACAGGCTGTGCATCAAACACAGTGGTGTGGACAGTAATACCATTCCCATGACTAATGCCGCTGGAATATCTAATAGAATCAGGTCCCAAAATATCTCTTTTTTACCTGCATTTTTTTTTGTCCCTCGTATTTCTATCCTGTCATTCCAAGATTCATTTTTCCTAATATAATTTTAAAACTTCCTGATATGATTATATTATTCATTGTATCCTATTAGTGAAAACAAAATTACTCAAATGAACCTATTAGGACATGACAGAAAACTGCTGACATGATGGAAAGTTTCTAGGATTCTCCTATTTGGATGCATGTAGCCATTCTTCTTTATTACTCCTGACGCTGCCCATCACTCCGTACACGTGTATGGACGGGCTGCTGGGGCGCAGGGTCTCGGCTGCCGGTGGGTGCCGGGCTCTGCTGAGGGAGACGGGTACTG
This sequence comes from Eurypyga helias, assembly GCF_000690775.1. Taxonomy (NCBI): domain Eukaryota; kingdom Metazoa; phylum Chordata; class Aves; order Eurypygiformes; family Eurypygidae; genus Eurypyga; species Eurypyga helias. Next base: position 14,147 of record NW_010245953.1, read on the forward strand.
CTGGGCGTTTGGTAGCTCCTCAGTGCTTGGTGTGATGGATTGGTGGGGCAGGACAGCCCAGCCGGCTCCGGTGCCTCCAAACACCTCCCTTTCAGGTAAATAAACACAAAAGCATGACCACTTTGCTTCTATGAGTACCCCTTAGCACAGTCATGGCATTTATTCCTCCCTGAATTATGACAGTCTAAGGGAATTAGAGGAATTTACCTAAGCGCTACAAGGTTAAGGCCCTGTTTTTCCCCTGGATTCAAAGATTTAAAGCAAAAGTTAATTCCAATGAGCGTAAATTGAAATATTAGTTAGCCAATGCTTGCAAAAGGACAGTAAATATTGTGGTAGCCATTGCAGAGTGACAGTGAAGGTCACAAAGGAGGTGAGCCCAGCAACACAACAAACTCAGAAGTTTGAAAATCACCTGAAAATCACCTGTACTGGCTGAAAAACCCAAGAGAAAAAGACCTAGGCTGTAAATGCCTGTGACCACCTAATTTCCAGTGATAATGGAACAAACCTTTCTCCTTCTTGGCCTTTTTTTTAGTATCTCAAAGGCTGAAATCTGTATTTTATTCCATAGCTAAAAGGAACTGCACCCTGCTTACAATATTGCAGAAAGGAGCATTATAGTTACAGAAAATAGCAACCATTGTGTTTTCCTTGAAAGTTGCTTTAAAAGATTTCATTTATATTTTTGATGATGAATGAAAATTTTTTACTTAAAAAAAAAAATTAATCAGCTGTCAGGGCTGCAAATTTGAATTCTCTATTCACTAATGTTTAATAATACCATTATATAATAATGCATTAAGAAGCAAAATAAGACAACCCACTTAATTTTGCTTTGGTCTGCCTTGAGGATGGCACTTGAATCCTACAGATGAAAGGCTAATACTTTTATCCCTTAAACTCCTCAGTCAGCCCCTGAAACTAAAGGACTTAAAGGAGAATAATTGGCTCTTTACAGAAGAAGAACAGAACAATGTGCTCTCTGCCTCTCAAGTTCTGTTTTGCATCTGTCTCCATATTCGGTTCTTTGTATAAATAAATTAAATAATGCTACCTAAAGAATTAGATCACAAAAAATATTCTCTCTTTACACTTTATTCAAAATTAATTTCCAGATGGCCATCCTCTTATGTTCTGGCCGAGGAGAAGGAGAAGATCTTGGCCCATGTGAACCACAACCCTCGGTGGAGAGGGGGGAAACTGTCCCTTCGTCTTTGTATGTATTGATTGTAGAGACATCGCAAGCTGATGTCCATGACAAACAATGTGAGGCCAGGGTAGCATTTTCTTTCAGATAGCCTAAATTTGCAGTGCTCACAGAGGGAAGCAGGAGAAAATAGAGGCAAAATTGCATGGCCGTAAAGGATGCTTTCGCCCGGGAGAGAGCCCTTGTGCTCTCCGTTTCGTTTCGGCAAGGGCAGTCTCCTGCTCCTGAATGTTGGCCGTGACGCGTGTGCACTCGCCAAACCTTAAGCAAGGCTCAGTGCCAAGAGGATTTCATCTACTCGAAGCAAGAATTCAATGTTCACTTGAGCTGAAAACATCCCTGTGCTGTGGCCAGCACAAGGTTATGAACACTTATGTCCTACTTAAGCCCTATTTTGAGATGGTAAATGTGTCTTAAACGTTCTGCAGGCTGAATAACAATCCTCATGACAAAGGTGAGTTTCAACCCAGGTCTTCAGGTGTGTTATGTCTATTTTTTAGCCTTTTTAACTCGCTGCACGTACTCATTCTGCATTTGCTATGTGTACAAGGCTGGCTTTCCTCCCCTCGGAGTTGTTCCCATCTCTTCTGCATTCCCAGGCATTGCAGCTCCCTCCTTACTCACCTGATACACCTAACAAACACCATTGGCTTCGCCAACGAAGCTTGCAAGTTCCCTTTTTTCCCCCTCAGCCATTGGCAAATCCATCATGTAAATCTCGCACGGATGGCTTGTAACTTGGCCATCAAAGCTTGTAAAAAAAAATCTTTGAGCCAACAAACATGCACACATGTTCAGTAACCTTGATTTAGGATTTTAATCTTAGGGATGTTTATGTAAGCAAAGACACATTGCGCATTGGTTGCCAGTGAACTTTAAACATATGTGAAAGTATAAGGGCATGTGTAACTCCAAGTGTGCGAGTAGGCTGCTGAAACTAATCTCATTATGGAGTTCCCACCCCAGCTCCGTGATAGCAAAAAAAAGCACGAGCCGTAACTGCTTAAGGGGCAGGCGGGGAGATGGGCTGATGTTCTCACAGTCCAGCTCTGTAGCGAAGGAGTCAAGAACGGGGAAGTCCTCGCTGCTCAAGTGCAGACAGCCAGGGAGGAAAATAGGAATGCTCAGCACTCCCAGCACAGAGCTTGTCCTCGTGTTAATTAAATGGGAGAATTCCTTCGTTTAATGCTGAAAATATGTCGCATTTCTTTCTTCACAGGACACTCACCTGGGAAATTGAGCCTTGAGTTCAACCCCCATCCCTGCCTTAAGAGACGGGAACACAGCTCCAAATCCTTAGGAAAAGACTGTAAACATATAGGCGTGATATCTGCACAGCCCAGCCTTACATGGATGCCTAAACAAAGCCTAAGGAGCTCGGTTAGGTAACGTACACTTCTTCCGGCACTCGAGCTGGGTCAGCTATGGCTTCCCAGCAAAGTCTTAGCGTACCAGCAGCTTTGCTTTCCATGGTGGTGCAGGGAGAGCCGTCCCACTTTGCGGGGATCCATTAATGGTCTGGGTTGAATACAGAGTGACCCCACCACTTGAGACTTGTGGGGACAGAATATCTGCTCCAGGGATCCCATCAAGGTGGAGGCATGACCCAAGACCCACGAAAGCTCTCCAACAGATGAAATTTAATCGCCAGGTCGTTACTGGGGGAAACAGCGCTAGGAAGGCTCCAGTGCTCCCAGTTCCAGGGAAAAGTGGAACCGGAGTGTGATTCTGGATGGATGGAGCTGGGCAAGTCCGGCTCAAAGCCATACCCACGTCACTCGTGTGAACCAGCTCATACCGCGAGTTATTTTGCAGGTGCAGGGCTTGTGTGGCTGAGTTGCTACCATACACCTTCAGATACGTGAGTCAGCAAGCCAGCTGATGGGGTTTCCAGATTTCCTTTGGAACTGGCCACTCGAAATCTCCATGAACTTTATGCTCTGCACCTTATTTCCTGCCCAGAGGCAAACAGGGATGTAAACTGATGTGCCTCTGGCTGAAGGCAAGGTGTGAAAAGGATTTACACCATCAGAAGGGCTGTTTCTGTCACCCAAAGAAGATAATTAAATAGTGCTGAATTTCAAGCTGGTCCTAACTGTTTTTTCCTACTTTTCTTCCCATTCACATCAATTTAGGTCTCAACTAGTTATAGGCAATTTTTTTCCCCCCTAACTCTTCTTAATTTTAGAAATGACAAAGGTCCCAAAGACAAGGCAGCACAGTTCTTTTTTGACACCAAGAGGTTTTGGGGCTTTTGTGTGTCTGGTTTTGTTCCTTTGCTGGATGTGAAATGTAGCTGCTCTTTCTGGCAAAAAACTTTCCAAACAGGATGCTCACATAATCCTAAAAGGATGCTCCCCCCAGCTTGCCCTCACGAACGAGGAGAAACAGAAAACAGTCTGCCCATGACTGAGGAATCTTAATGGCTCACAAATCTCTTGACACCAAAAGACCCTTCACACTTGGGGAGCGGACATCAAACATCCCAGCCGGGCTGCTGGGCACCCGCCTTCAAGGGGCTGCACCCACCGAAGCTTCCTCAGGGAGAGCTGCAGCACCTGTGAAGCCGGGATTTGCTTCGGTGCAGTTTCAGAACATCTGGTAGAGATTTAGCTAAGTAAAACCTGTTTGTACGATAAGATGTTGAACCTACATTCACTTATTATTCACAGAGAATCCATAAATATTCATAGTAGTTTTCTGCCACTCCTTTTGGGATTTCTTTCTGTTTAGTCTCTCCCATTTTCCTCAAGCATTCAGGACTGTTGCGTTCCCCCTCCCTCCCTTTGGGCTTTTTTTTGCTACTCAGGTGCTTTCCGCAGGCGCCGAAGGTAGCACGAGGGTGTGAGGATGTGGTGCTGAGGTTGGATCCAGCGCGGTGCGAGGTGCTGAACTGTTGCTGAAATGCCGTGGTGGAGGATAAATCAGGCACTAACAACAGAGACCAAGTGCTCGGAGCCCAGAGTCAGCTTGGGGATCTCCACTGCCCACCTGTGAGCTCATCTCGTCCGAACCGTAGGTGAGAGCATTGAATTAGATATCCGTGTCCTTCCTGCTTCTATCCCACCGATGAGTGGGTGCTGGGTCTCCTAACAGCAGCCTAGAATTGGGGTAAGTGCATATGAATATAAGCGAAGTAACAATGAAATAATCATAGAATCAAAGATTCATGGAATGGTTTGAGTTGGGAGGGACCTTAAGGTTCATCTAGTCCCACCACCCATGCTATGGGCATGGACACCTTCCACCAGACCAGGTTGCTCCAAGCCTCATCCAGCCTGGCCTTGGACACTTCCAGGGATGGGGTATCCACAGCTTAAAAAAAAAACACACAGTGACACACCTTTAGGGAAAAAATTAGGGATTGTGGCAGCCTCACCAGACATGGACAGAGTTGGGGGCACTAACATCAGCTAGCGGAAGGCTATGGAGGCTGGATATAACCAGCTGTCCCTTCGTTACCCTCCACCTGCTGCTCCCCACACGTGGTGGGACTGTTTTCCCAGGGCAGTGGTGGTCCAGGCTGGGATGTGGGATGTGTCTATGCCAGTCTATGCCTGGGCACAGACTATCTGTAGCCACAGCAGGACCAGTCTTCCTGCTCTCTGACAAGCATTGCTGTCTGAGTGTCAGACCATGCCGGTTGGTGCGGCCAGGCAGACGTACACCGGGCTCCTGACAGTCCTAACAGGGATGTGCAGGCGGCTCCCGATGAAGGAATGGAAATTGCTTGGGTGTAAATGCAGACAGGCACTTTTCTGAGAGGCATGTGTCTTTAAATTCAGCCTGTAACAAATGCAAGGATTTTTTTTTTTTTAAATATTAAAAAGAAATTCATCTCTGAAACCCAGATTTCTAGAGGTCTAAATCTGAATTCCCTCTGCTCGAATGTTTCTATACTATTACTTGCTTTCGCTCTGACGGCATGTGAAAGTCATTCTTATTTTAACCCTCCTTACCCGTATGAAAAAGGAAATGCAGTCCATTTGCTGTAAGCCCCTAAGCATCTGCTGATTTGTCAGTTTTATTTAGTTAAAATGCATTCATTTTTGCTGCATAGGGGACCATTTAGACAAGCTAGCTGGAGAAAATTAGTCCTACTTTACCAACATTAACTACCCTGATTGTACATTAATTAAGATATGCTTTGTGACATATGATATGTCCTCCTATAAATATTTTGGGAGCTGGGCAGTTTTAACAATTTAAAATCAGTATGGAAGGGGTAAAAATAATGTTTTATGGCAAAATTATTTCTGCACCGTGAGGATGTAGGTGCTGTAAGTACTTTGTGTGTGAGCGGATGTTTAATGTTGTTTCATTGCTTACAGCTTTGGCTCCGTAATGAAAAATTCCCAGTAAGACTCAGTGTGTGAAGTAACCCCTCAGTTTCTGAGAGCAACAGAACATGACTTTATAACCCACCCTGCTTTTCTAAACCTTTCCCCAACAGACAGAGTTACTAGTGATGTGCCACTTCTCCAGTGTTTCCTGTGAAGGTGTCATGGTGAAAGGCTTAAATCAGGGCACAGCTGCCGTTCAGGAGCACGGACCAGCTGGACGATGCATCTCAGCATCTCCCAACCACCCCGAGGTGACCCCAGAGAGAGAAGACAGATGAGAAGGTGTATGCTTAGGAAAACCTGCTAAAACCTGCTCCATATCACACTGGGGCATAGGGATAATAAATTTATTTATAGAAATTGTCCCATCTTTCCAAATTCTCCTCATCCTTAGGACAGTCCTCCCTCACAAGCTGAGCACCATATTTTTGGGATGCTCAACAATTGCTTGTTCATCAAAATAGCCATAATTGTGGACTCGATTTTCCCCCTCCTTATGGTGTCTGGAAAAAATCACAGAATCACAGAAGGGTTTGGGGTGGAAGGGACCTTAAAGATCATCTACTTCCAACCCCCCTGCCATGGGCAGGGACACCTTCCATAGCCCAGGTTGCTCCAAGCCTCATCCAGCCTGGCCTTGGACACTTCCAGGGATGGGGCATCCACAGCTTCTCTGGGCAACCTGTCCCAGTGCCTCCCCACCCTCTGCGGGAAGAACTTCTTCCTGACATCTAATCTAAATCTATCATCTATGTAGCTGAGAGCAGTACGGCTTGAATGTTTTTAGCAGTTAATACTCTTCAGCTCACAGCTGATCAGCTGCTGGACCTCCCGGGTGGAGATGAGGACATGAGCTTGGCTCCCAGAGGCTTGCCTAAGTAGAGCTTAGTCTTCTCCTATAAATGTGGCAAGAGTGGTCTGGCTCGCTCATGTACAGTGACACTGACAGCATGTCCTGAGGTCCCTCCAGCCTCTCATGTTGTCAGAATCACCTACATCTTAGAATAATGGAATCTTTTATGTTGAAAAAGAACTTTAAGACCATCAAGCCCAACCATTAACCCAGCACTGCCAAGCCCACCATTAAACCATGTCCCTGAGCACCTCCGGAAGGAGCTGTGGGTGAAGCAGACGGAGTTTCAAAAGCCGACAGTGGGTGAGTGTGACAACCCAACCGGCGTGACCAGTACTCTGCCAGCTTATTGCTCTGATACGAGTGGGATCTGTCCCTGCAGCCATCCTCAAGTGGGGACCTGGGTCAAAAGACGTGGGCAAGCATGGCCTATTGGAAAGGGAGCTATTCCATGCAGCAACAGTATTAGGCAAAGAACTCTTATGATGGTCAAAGGTATATTTATATTTTTTATCATCCTCCTCATTTTCTGCAATGAAACGAGTACATCTATTCATACGTTGAAACACTACTGCACTGGCTTCTGCCAAAACATCCTTACGTGAGAAATTAGATGGTATTAGCTGTTTGGAGCCTCACATAACACTTAATCCACCACTTTTCTAATATTAAGGAATTAAAAGACAGTTTTCCTATTGTAAACATTTACCCTGACCATCCACCCCAAAGCTTTTTTTGTCATGAGGGAGAACACCGTGCAACTGACTTAGAAAACTTCAGCATCCATTGGTCATAATTTAGGGGGATGTGGCAGCTCTGGTCTCAAAATCAGCTCCCACACATCTTCCTCCCATCATTTCAGCCCATTTTTTTCAACATCACCTGACTGTGAACAAAGGGTTTCAAGGGTCTGCTGAGCCATGAGTTATTTGCAAGCAATATAAAAGTAGTGATAAACCTTTAAAAACAGCTGTAGAGCATTTACCACATAAAACAAACAGATATAAAACACGTAGGGATTTTTTTTTTTTTTTCTTTACATGTGTGCTTTTTAAAGCAGAAAAAGCCTGCCTAGGTAGCTGGCCTTTAAGCCTTCAATTAATTGAACAAAGATTTTAAAATTGTTCAATTGGTTTCATTAGGAAGTGTATAATAGAATAATAAAGTAAAACAAATGATATAAAGCAGACCCACTAATTAGCTCTACATGATTGATACAGCTTTGGACTAGGCATTTGATCTCAAACAAAATGCAGTTCCTTGTTAAGAGGATTTTTAATTGATGTGCAGAGAGGTATTAGATGATGTTGGAAAATAATTACTCAAAAGCTATTCATGCATTTGGCTGAACATAACAAATGAAGTTTGGGCTCTGGATCTGGCGGAGTGGACACATGCTAATTAATAATGAGAGGAACAAGCATCTTCCAGTAGTTTTTAACCCAGTGTTTACTAGGAGATTGCTTTGCAATTATGCACCATAATGAGGTTGTCATCTAAACAAAATCAACATTACTCAGATGTCACTTGAGATTGCTAAATGTTGCAGCCCATATATGTGTTCAATCCTTTTTACAGATGGTAATATGTTATTAATCAGCTAGAGCTGTTGCTAGCTATCCAGCTGCCATGGGCGTTCCGGTGCGAGGGGACGTTGACACTCCTCTCCTTGTTCCAGCTTGTAAAACAATGTCTCCAGAGTGGTGGAAATTCTAAGATTTCTTCTAAAAAAACTAAGCCTCGATGTCTGTTCACCAGGGAAGCAAGAAGCATTGACGTATTCCTCCTTTTCAAAGCCCAGTGGAAGTCTGAGCCACCCGTCCCGTGAACGTGTCGGCTGGGTGCTGCTCGCCCAGCCTCCACCATCCCGCTCCCCGCCTGCCCTCACCAGCAGCCTCCGCTGCCCTTTCCAACAGCCTCCGCAGGCGCCAGGGAGGGGAAGAGGCCAGCCGGCACTGGGTTTATCCTAGCTGCCTGCTTGCAGTCCCTGCGGGTGAGATTTGAAACCTGCTGGCAAGGGCAGTGGGGTTAGAACCACCACGCTCCGTGGGGTACCCACCCATCCCCTGAGCGGGCTGCCGTCTCCAGGGCTGCCGTCTCCAAGGCTGCCAATCCGGCACTGCCACCGGTGCTGAAATCACAGCAGTTTAAAAAGAAAATAATAAACCTTGTAGAAGCCAGTTACTTAGATTCGAGCCATCTATTTTTTTCCCTGTGCCACCCCTTGCTCTCCTGTCTCACCGCCTTTGCGGACTGAGGATGCAGCGGGTGACCTGAAGCGGAATTTCTCCTCCCGCAGAGCGGCAAGGGGCTGGCGGGTGG
>NW_010245953.1:22898-35035 GCF_000690775.1 Eurypyga helias
GGGGGAGCAGGTAGGTCTTTCCTCTCATGGTGAGGTTGATGAGGGTCTGATTCAGGTTCCTGCAGGCTGTTTCAACTGTCACCTGGTTCTCCTGACGGAAGGGCTGATGGGCTCGATGGCTCGGGGGTGACACAAGGTTCAGGGCTTGGCATTTAACTCTTGTCTTGCCATGTGAGTTTCTTTCATCTTGTTGCTATTTAGGCAAAGGGATAGGACTGAAATGGTGATGTCTTCCTTCACCTCTTCACTGCGCCTGGCAAAAGAGGTGTTGATCTTGACTGGGCTTTTACAGGATACCAAACTGGCCAACATCCTCTTACTCTATGGAATGTTTTACGGTAAACATGGTATAACCAAATGGTCAGGACCTGCTCGTCTTTTCATGTCATTTATTCATCGGTCGTGTAAACCCTCTGCCTTCTTTTCCCTTTGGAAAGACAATGGTAGTGATGTCTCTGTTTGGGGAGCACCCCGAGGTTCTCTGGAAGAATATTCAGTAGGTGGCTTAGCTGTCTGCACTGGTCTGGGCAGCTGTTGAAATCCTGGAAACAGTTAAAAAAAAATCATATTTTTAAAAGTTTAATGTACCTCTGAATGTTGTGGTGCCTATTCCTTATGTCTTCTTGGAAAAAAAGCTATGTTTAGGAGTTGGGACTTACTTCATTTATTTATTGGTAGAAAACCCTCTAAAATACATTCTGTATTTTCAGACAAAGTGATTTTTGTTAAAGTCAGCAGTCTTTTTTCAAATAGCTTTCCCTTGTTTATTTTTCAGCAGCTTTATCAACTACATTTTATAAGTTGTGTTTTTATCTTACAGGACTTCCAGCATGAACAAATTCTTTATGTTTTAAAATAATTTTAATGCCTTTGTTCTTTGGAGACTGATTCATTTCAGATATAGGCTTTCTACTTACACAAGAGATAGTCAACAAAAAATGGCACAATGATCTAGTGATATTGAATTATATGGAATCACATCCCATTATAAGTTTGGAGTAGAAGGTAGACCTCGGCCCTGCAGAGTTGGCAAATGAGAGGAAGGGGATTTGCGTCTGTTGTTCAGTGGATGTCACTGAAGGGACACTCTGAGTTCATCAGGTTGTGACAATTCTCCTCGTTGATGAAAATTACTTCAGTATGACATAATAGGCCTCCATTATTTCTCGTTTCCACATGCATTCCAGAGACATGTTGTTGCCAACGTATTGATTCTCAGGCACTGTCGATCCCCCCAGGGGACTCCCACAAGAGGCTGGGGTGATGCCTTCCCATACTAAAGCACAAAGAATAGACATTTGGAGATTCAGTCATATAGATACTGTCTTCAGTTTTTAAGATATCCCTGGTTTGGACCTTCTCTGTCTAAATAATAATGACTAACCTTTGTGTGCTGCCTCAAGTATGCTCTCCATCCTCCCAGAGATGAAATGGAACACTTGGAGGAACTGAGAAATAAATCAGCAGTATCTGATTTGAACTTCCATCAGTAGGAGTGTGTGGAAATATTTTCTTTCTCAGTTCTTCATTAGGAATGTCAACAACATAAAAAAAAAAGACGACTATTTCAGCTGAGACTTACTCCTTCATTTTTTATTGCTGTTTATGGGACTGGGTAGCCTGTTGCCACAACAAATAAGAAATTTTCCTCTCAGGTCTCCTAAAATAGTGTTAGCACTGTATTAAGTGCACTGGACCTGACCTGGTGAGGATAAGAAGCACCATGAGAAGGTGAAGATCAGTGTATGTGGGGCTTATGAACAGTAGACGCTTTGCCAAATGCGCGTCTTGTTAACGCTGATGTTAAACCAGTTGTAGCTTTGCTAAACACCGTGGAGTAGCTGTGAATTTTACACCCAGACTGAAAGCTGGCTTTTGGTGCAAAGTTCCTGTTACTGCATGAAGTTGGTATTTCTGTTTTTGTTACACGGTGCAATGCCACTCCGTGGTCATGAAGACAAATCCCTTGAGAAAGTCTCTTCGGCGGTTGCATCAGCAGCCATTAGGGAGCGGTAGCAGCAATATGCACTTTTATCCCTGGAAAACCTTGGGCCTGAGTGCTCTGGGTTCTACTGGTCCTCATAAAACAAAGCAAGTCTTCAAACATTGCTACTACTCTTTACATTTATAGACAAAAATCAATTTATCTTGCAATAACTTGGTTTTTGATTTAATACTATTGAATTAGGAATGAACAAAACAAGACCTACTTGCAAAGAAAATCACTTTGGGTTTGGATGCTCCATTTCTAGTTCCCCAGTATGAAACACCTTGAGCTGCCTGGACTTCAGGCTGTGTATCCTGACTGGTTCAATGGCCTTTAAAATTTGATTCTGGCTCCTGAGTTTGGCCAAACAGGCGCTGCGTCACCCCAGCACTTTGGGAGAAGTAGCCTGTTGGGTATCAATTATGCATCGACCCCACAAGAACTTTTCCCAGGGCCAAGTTTGGTTTTCAGAATACATGCAATTAGCGATTGTCAGGCAGCACGCTCAACGGAAATTTCTTCCTTGTTATTTTTTAATTGCTTTCCAGTTTCTACATTTGCCCTAAATAAACCAGCCCTGTCAGAAAAATCAAAAAAACCCCTTAATCCGACGGTGCAACGGTCTGGCTGGCTGTGCAGGGAAACATAAGCTGCGTTATAACCAGGAGCCTGTTGTTCACAGGGCTGATTATTTAAGACAACTGTTGTTCCTGCGTGCAAGCCTGTGTGCGCTGTGCAAATGACATTACTAATTTACTAGCTGGCCAAATGTCCCTCTTTTGTAATGCACCACGTTCCCTGTAGCTCCAGACAAACCCCATCCCACTTTGGGAGAGAACTTCTCAGTTGATTTCGAGAGCGATGCCAAAAAGTCTCACTTTTCTCCTTCAAATAAATTACTCTGACACTTCCCAGCCATGGCTTTATATTTTTACTTAAATGTGTGTTTTGTGGGTGAGAGTGCGGCGTGGTTTGAACAGTTGTCAGAAGTTTTATTTTTGGAAAAAGACAGATAGTATTTTTGAGATAATTAAGAGTTTGTGAAGTTTCCTTGAGAAATGAAAAAGACCTGAACCATCATCTTCTGCTCATATATGCATTTTACACTCAATTCCTCATTTGCCACCTCCTCCTCCACTAGTTTATAAATCTGTTAATTAATGGTGTTTATTCTGCTCTCAGCCTTGCCGGAGAAATGGTTTTATGATTATATTATTAGGAAGTGATGATAACGTATGTGGGAAAAGGTATTTTTTTGTATGTGGGCTTACCGATCGCTATGGAAACAAGCAAATATTTGCAGACCTCAACTACTGATTAATACTTACTGGTTATTTTGGCTTCAGAAAGTTACTGTCTGGATGTGAAGAATTTCTTGCGAGCGGCTCCCTATGACAATTTAATTACATGTGTAATAGTCTCATCAGAAACGGCTCCAGTCATTTAAGGCTCCATCACATTGCAGCAGCTTCTGAAACAACCATTTTATCAGTGTGTGATTGAAAAGCAAGCAAGAGGTGTTATTGTATAAACCCTTTGGTTTGCATTTCACTGAAAACAGTGTTATTACAACGGTATTTCTCCCTGGAAGGGAGGGATGCAGATCCACGCGCGTTATTAAAGCAGTATCCACAAGGCTGAGGCTGCCAGTAGACCTGCTCGAACGACTCAGGCAGTTGACTTCCAAGATAAACTCAAGCAGAGCACCGCAGGGTGACTTTGCCAGCAGTGTGAGCCATGGTTCCCTCGCCCAGGTTTACGACACGTAGCACAGCGGGCGCCCTGACCCAGACCAGGTATCGGACGCAGCGTTAATTAATGTCGAGGCTATACCTAAGCACACGGAACACACTAATGTCGGGTGGCGAAGAAAATGACAGATTTGTCTCGATGTGTGAAACACTTTACACAAGTGTTACAGAACTTCCTAGAAGAAGAAATGTTATTCTGCATGAAGTGTTGAACTTCTCTATTGGAAGAAAATATTTATGATCTGGTTCTGCAGGTCGTTAACCATCACAGAATTCTCTGATAGCTAAAATGTATTTAAAAAAAAAATCCTTTAGGTTGTAAGTTTTTTACTCTCCACACATTTTGGTCTTTCTACAGAATCCTAAATTCTCACCTTTTCAGTCTTCCAAAACTAAAAAAAAAAAAGTATTTGGGTTTAGATTAGAATGATTTTGATTCCCAGGGTGCTTTTGAAAATGGGATTTGAGCTCATAATCATACAGGTATGAAAAATACTGTAGTAGGTGGACGAAGTGTAGTACCAAGTGTCCCTCTTTCTGAACTATTAACATGGCCAGTTCAGAATTACTAATCCACTCTGTGTTCTTGCTTGTCATAGCTCCACACTGATTCACGTGTTCATGTTTCTTCTTTTCTTCTGTATAAATTTATAGTTGGTCAAAAGAGCCGAGTGAGCAGCCCCAGAAACTTGGCTTTGCTGCTTTTATGTGGAGAAAAGATGGAGCCCAGCAGAGGCCATCACACGCAACGCAGCCACCTCACCAGCAATCCAACTCCTTGGAGATGTCCGTTAGCTCAAAGGTACCAACCTCTCTTCCTTTGATCCTCATACCAAAATACCCACATGGTGCTGAACCATTGGACTTGGACCCTTCCAGACCCAGAGAGTTGAGGCTCCCCCGCACGGATGAGGAATGTCAGCAGCTGGGTGGGAGAGCAGAAGCTCTGTGCATTGTATGAGGGCAACAGGCTGGTGTGCAGCTGCTTCCAACAACGCCCACGGATGCCCACTGATGCCGGCTGTGGGTTCTTGCTGGCTCACCTCCCCCCACGGCTGGAAATTGGGATTAGCCAGCAGCCTCTGTGCACGAACAACCTCATTATACCTTAGATATGAAAGCTGCCTTCAGATTTACTGCAGGGCCATGGCTCAAGAGCCAGAGATTGGCCACCCATGAACTATTGCTTCAAGTCATTTGGGGCTGGGAGATACATGGGCTGCACTGGGGGGCAGCGAGGCAGAAGGAAACGCAAAAGGTAGTAAGTGAAGCCATGGTGAGCTGCAGGGCCTTGGGGCATCTCCCTGAACATCTGCAGTCACCTCGGGCAAAATCCTGTCCCTACTGAAGTAAATGGAAAATTTGCTGCTGACCTCAAAATGTCCAGAATCTCATCCGGGTGCTGCTGGGCTGCAGTTCATGGGGTGTGCATGGAGCCACGAGACGGGGCTTTGTCCCACCACAGGCACGTTGCTGGGGCCTCTCCACCCAGGGCAGAGGTTAGCAGGGCTCGAAGGTACAAGCACGAAAGAAAAGGGGGCTGGAACGCCGGGGAGAAGGGCAGGCGGTCTGCAGTTCTCCCTGCTCTGTTGTTTGACAGTGAAATTTTTCTCCAGGGAAAACTTTATTTTTAATCCAGTTGGGTTTCACAAGTGAATGCTTTAATGGTTGTGCCCAAGGTCCTTAGTCAGTCTTAATCTACATTACAAAATCAGCAAATGTGGCAGTTTACCAGAGGTCTGATTGAGGGAGACTCCACGGCTGAAATTACAGCGAGGGCAGTACCTGGGGGCTGAACTGGGACGGGCCACGTGTGCTGGTAACCCTCAAAACGCTGCCAGCCTGCGACTGGGGTAGCAACAGAGCAACTGGGGTGTCATTCAGTAAGGTGGAATGTATGGAGCACCTACGTGCCGTGTTTTGATTCCTCTCTCCGCAGAGTTTGTGAAGAGCTTGCGCAGTCACTGCAGTGAGAGCAGGTCCTTGAGAACGACCTTACCTCACTCAAAGACTATTTTCAATTTGCTGTGAATATACTGATGGTTTGCCTCTTCATCTCTCTCTGTGGTTCTTGAACTGTTTTCTGAGTAATAAATTCGGTCTTCAAATACCTCTATGAAGAAGTAGACATCCTCCCCTTGGAACAGAGGAGAAAACCACAACAAAGGAAGGGTGAAGCCTCAACTGTGTTGTTGCTACGCAGGATGATGGATATTTCTGCAGCTGAACTGCAGGTTCAGAACCCAAAGTATGTGGTTAAACTTATAGATCTAAATCATGTTTGTAACTACGAAATGAATAACTTTAATCAGAGAGACATTTATTATGTAAATAATACTGTAATAATATATCTGGTGATTTATCCCTTCGTGCTGATAAATTGCCCTTAAATGACTTGCCTGAAGTCTTACTCATGAAGTCCATCTGCCAGGGAAGAGCACAGTCTGGGCCTCCTGAGTCCCAGTCCTCTGGACTGACTAAGTCTGTGTTCTTCCAGTCAGTAGCTTCGTCAATCGTCTTTTGTCAGCCTAATGGTTGGCTTTCTAGGGCCATCCCTGATGATTTACTCCTACCCTACTCTCTTCAAAAGCTTGCAGCCTATGCCGTGTCAGACCTTCATAGGGACATGCTCTAACGCTACAGACGTTTCCCTCACGCCATGAGCAGACTGATGCAGGAGCCCGTCCGGAGTGATCTGGGCCCAGATGTGTCCGTACCAGCCTGGTGACAGTGAGCAGAGCTCCTGCCGCCGGCAGGTGATGGGGCAGGACTGGCGGAGGGAGAAGAGACGGTGTGGGAGCATGCGGAGGGCACTGGCCGGGCAAGCGGCTCCGCAGGTGTCCCCGGGGGACACGTCTGAGCAGAGGATGCTGCTGAAGGCAGGGGACAGCCCGAGGGATGGGACAGGTGGGCCATGCTGATGGTCACCATCCTCTACCCAAACCCACTCGACCTGGCTGCTCTGGTTTCTGATGATGGGAAAGGAACACAGAGGCTGGTCTCACCCTGGGTTTGCGATCAGCATTCCCTCTGGATCTCCACTCCCAGCTCCAACAGTGTGCAAGCCCTGTATGTGCACAGGGATGCTGCAGTAAGGGAGAGTGTGCCACAAGCTCCTCAAGTGGGTTTTGGGAATAGGGATGCCGATTCTCTATTTCTATCCTTAGTCCCACCGGTTTACCCCTTTTCCCTCTGGTTTATCTGCTGTCAGCCTGGCATTCTGCTTGTCAAATACATGTTTCTCATGTATCAACTTCAGCTACACCAGATCTCATAATTCATCTTTATTCACCAGTTTTCTGCCTCCTTTCCTGTCCAGGATGGATTTTTATGTGGTAATTTTATTTATTTCGACTCTTGGGTTATCTTTTATTTATTAGTCCTCTGTTAAAAATCACTCGTGTTAATTTTTCTCACATTAGTGCTTTTAAAATATGACATCTCTGTGCTTGCCCTCAAAAAAAAAACCGAATACAAAGCTGAAGTCAAAGCATTAGTGGTAGGATTTTCTCAGCATCGATCTCATTCTACTCCTTCTGAAGTCAATAAGATTGGGTTAGACTAATGCTGAGCAATTTTTTTGGGAAAAAAAGTGTCTCTGACTGTTGCAATAATGCCACACTGTATGCTTAGTGTGTTATTAACGATCAGAGCTTTTGAAGACAACTGATGATAAAACCATAAGTGATTTTAATGGTAGGGTAGATCTTCAACATATGACATCGAGGGACCCTGGAGAAAGAAAGAAAATTCAAATAACACAATATAATCCTGCCTGAAATCCTGTAAGTGAGTGGATAAGGTCCTCAAATTCTTGGTAACACCAAAATCCCAGCCAAAATACTCAGCTGCGCTGGGTGTGTGAGTTCCCACCTGCTCTTCGGGTGCAGGATCCATGGGGAAGAGCCATCCAGGGAGGATTTTTCCACATAAAAAACTGGTCCTCTTCTCTTTTACCTCCTCAAGCAGACCTACAGCATCCCAAAGGAGAGACAAATTCTTTATGTAGGAGGTAACTTCCATTTCTGTGAGACTTCAGATGAAAAATAATATCTGTCTGTAGCAAGAAGGATCCTGGAAAACCCACCTATTCTGGCATGCCACCCTGGGGTCTCAGTGAGGGCAGAACAAGCCCTGATGAGGAAGGAAGCATCTCCCATTAATCCACTGTTAAATCTCCACAATCATTACGCCGAGTGCTGAACGCAGCCCTGGAGAAGGATCAGTTGTACCTCCCACTTCCCGCTCGCCTCTGCCGTCGGAATCCGTGGACGTGCGTTGCAATATCGATAATGGCGTTGGTCGGCGTTTGATCCATCAGTGGTCTGGTTCCCTTCATGAAGCAGCCTCCAGCTTCTTTGTTTCCCCTTCTTGGCAACCAGATTATTGACTTGTAATTTGTCACAATGATATAGCTTGGTTACTAAATGGGAAATGTTTAAATCAAGCAGCAATTAATGCATTGTAAAGCACTTCAGGTAATTGTGTAATAAGCAGCACATTACCTAGAGTAGTAACACATTTTACAGCTAAACCAGCAGGAAAAATAGTGTGTTGTTTTTTTTTTTTTTTCCCTTTTTTTGCCAGGTTATTTTTGGGGTGTGAAACAGGCTGTTGTGGAAAGGCAGTGTGAATCCATATTATGCAGAAATCAATGGATACCCATCCTTCCAGGCTACAGTAGGAGCTGTGTGACAAGGGCACAGCATTTTTCCTAATCAAGCGGGTGATGTGAAAGCAAAGAGTCAAGCTGAGCTTGCTATATCCAGCTGTACTTTGTTCGCTACTTAATGGAGCAGGTCATAGTTATAACACCCCAAAGAAATCAGCTCGTCTCAGCCTGAGGAGCACAGAGAAAGTGTTGGAACTCCAGCAGCTCCGCGTTAAATCACTCCGATAGGTCATCTGCAGGGAGAGGACTCGGGGAAATAATAAACCAGCAGTGTTCTGCCACTGGCACTTCAGGCTCGTCCCCGGGGGACACGGTCTCTGGGTTTAGGTTGGGAAAAGCAGTATGGCTAAAGAAACTGTTATTTATGCCTTACACCATCCTTGGCGAACGGACGGGTGCCAGGCTGGCAGAACCGGACAGAAGGAAGAGGAGTTTGTAAAGCGGGTCGGCATGGGTGAAGGATGATGTGGCTCCCACCCCCACAGGACCTGGGGGTCCTCAGCACCGGTGGGGGTCTGTGGTGCTGGGCACACCAGTGACGGGGACAAGTTCACCATTGCAGGGGAATGTGGGGTGATGCTAATCCTGGTCTTCCAGGAGCTGGTGGTGTCAGGGAGTAAAGGGTCTGCAACGAGGTCCCCTGAGCTTTGCTCCTGTGGGGGCTGCTCCACACATCCCGTGGTCTTGCTGGCTTCCTTAAGATCGAAAATGGACCCGATTTCCCATGACGGCAAACGTGGGCGGGGAAGAGATAATCCTTGACTTCTTCCTAGCAGTAAATGTCATTGTGGGAAGGCAAAGCACAAGAATACTGAGGAAAATCTTTCCTTTTTAAAAAAAATCTGAAATTCCAAGACATACTCCTGCAGTATTATCCCACTTGGCCTTCCCAAAGAACCGTTCCAGCTCTGGGACTTTAAGCGGCAAAGAATAACACGTACATCACGTTAGCTTCTTTTCACGGCACTCCCGGGGAGCTGCTGACCAAAGAAAGTGCTAACCATCGCGTTTCCACCTTTAACTTTGAAACATGCTGATCGCATTTTCTCCTTCAGCCTTTTTTTCCTCTCAGCTGCCGGTGTACATAGTTTATTCAATTCGTGGCAGCGTACAATAAAAATCAATAAAAAGCATTTATTATAAAGTACCAGAGATTAAAATAACTGACTTGGCGATGCTATTAGAACACGGGTCGCTCAAAGCAAGGATGCACGCTTCACACAAAATATGATTTATGCTCCGCAGAGGGGGAAAAAATCCAGTAAGCAGAAAAGGAAGTTTTATTGTCTTGCCAATGAATCACTGTCCTGCTTTAAAAAATAGTTAATAGACATGAAAAGATTATTTAATGAAACTAATTAAGCATTTAATTACAAATCTAACTATTGTAAATAATGACCATTTTTCCCCTGCTAGCAATAGTACCTGCAAAACTTTAATCAGGGCAGCGAAGTAGCTGCCTGAGTTTCCAAGGTTCACATCAAATGAATTTCAGTTTGCTCATCGGTTTTACACATTCCCACGTTTCCAAGTGCATCAAAAGCTTTTATGTGCAAGCGGGAGTGACACTGGGGTGATGGGTACAGCAGAGGGGTCCCATGCCACAAATACCATCGGGTGTCCAGGTCTTATTTACCCAGGCAGGGTACTTTACACAAACAAAGAACTTCTTTTGGTTGAAGACCAACCTGAAACAACGTCTTCTGGGATGTTGCAAATGACGGGCAGGTTGTGTGCCACTGGTTTTATGTCTCACCTGCTCCCGCTTTATGAGGTGTGGCCCTATTTCCCAGCACAGGCAGAGTTTCATCCACATGAACGGATAACATGCAGCTATGGCAAAAAAAGGTCTGGTCTTCCAAGCCATCCTCACCACCTGCAGAAGCTGGAGCGTCCCAGGAGGGTCTTCGGTCCCGTCGGTGCAGCCCCACCGCCGCCCTTGCAGCTGCAATGACTTTCACCGGGCTGCCGAGCCCGCGAGGATGCAGAACGGCATCTCCCCTTGGTAGCAGGTGAGTGGGTACCCAAATCATACGGCTGGGCAGCCCCTGGCACAGATGCCTTCCGTGCCTGCTGCGGCACGATGGTGTGGAGCTGTGAAAAGCTGGAGTCCTGGCAGAAGCAGCGAGACGTCTCAGCTGCATTGTTAGATGCTCGACGGAGAATTTCACAGCCCGGCTTGAAGTTTAGTCATCTTAGTAAAAAAGAGGAGGAGAAAGCGCAACTTCAGTTCGTTGCAACAGGCAAACTGAAATTCATTTAATTTGTTACTTGCCGTTTTGTCCTATAAACTCAAATACTTATTAACACTGTAAATATGCCTTTTTACTGGCTCGCTGACAGCTCACATGCTTTCTGCGCTGTCTCCTTAAACATTTATGAGCGTTCATGAATATGCAAATCCACAATCTAATGCCTGCAAAATGGTTGCAAGTACAAATGCTGCGTGAATATTTCATACAATGATGGGAGCAAATCAACAATCATAAATTTTGAACAAATATGTTGCTTCATTAATAACTAATGAAGCAATGCATGGAGCTCTAGATTTGGCATTTAATAGCAAAAGTGGTGTTTAAAAAGAGCTTATCAGGCATTATGCTCATTTGAAAGAGGCTGAGCAGCCGCTGTGGCTTACAGGAAGGTTCCAGTATGAGAAATGTTGGAGTAGCACTCACAGAGGCAGAGGTATGGATGTACCTCCAGGACTGACTTCTCTTTCCCAAGTATTTGCTGGTTTTGGAGGACCAAGAGACCTTGTTGGTCTGCCTGTCTTCATGAAACATGATTCATATCCTGGGCTTTATTTAAAGATTCCCACATTGTCCCAGCAAACCTTTGGTGGAGGAACTAGTTTTCCCAGCCTAAGCTGTGGTGAGGCTTTGGTAACCTTTCCCAAGGAACTTGTGTGCACTGCTTTGGCCAGCCCGGCCCTCATGTCCGTGGTGGATCATGCAAAACACGAGTTGCTTGCCTTGATGGCTCTTGGAAAGTCACCAAGCGTGTCCTGTGTGGCTCACGCCTGCGTGCAAAGGGCACAACAGGCTCACAGCTCTGTTCTGCCACACGCAGGGGAGGGCTGGAGGCACCTTCTCAGCCCAGAAGAGAAATTAGTGACCTACAAGGGGGAAAACCACCAGCATGTAAGATGCCACGTATGGTTGGTGATATTAAGAATATTGTTTGCATCTGAAGGTGTCAATCCCAACCTGGGCAACATGTTTTTGGCTGTGCTGGCTGGAGCCTACCTCTGAGCTGTGCATGCTCCCAGTAAGGTCACGGAGCTGCAGCTCCTGTTGGGAACACCATGAGCAGCGGGGTGGAAATACCTGTGTTATTGTCCCTGGAGACTGCAGGAATCTTGATGTGATACCAGGTTGCCAAAACACCAAAAATGACCACAGCAGTGTTGTGGTTTTCTTGGGCAAGACTTGGCCCCTGGGAGATGGGCCCTAAGAGAAGGTCTTTGCACCAGGCCGGTTTGCCAACACCCACGTCCTTCCTCTGAAACACCCGGTTCTGCCCTCACTGTGCCCATACGCACTGAAGTGCTTAACAACACCGCAGCACATGTCACATTAACTTAGCTGAATGACATTCCATGGTGGAAGAGGTGGGATTCACTAAGGATGCCTCCCAAGTCACCCTGCACTCGTGTATCTTCTTCCAGCTTCGTTTGCTTTACACGGAGTTACTTTGTGATTTAATTAAAGCTTGTCTTTACTGT
>NW_010245953.1:35055-39420 GCF_000690775.1 Eurypyga helias
TACTCCTCCAGTGAGGTCAACAAAATGGCATTTTTGAGTTCTCCTGATAGCATTGTGTTCTGTCTGATGGCAGGTGGATCCCAAGCTTCTTCCACGATGCCCAGCATCTACGAAAACCCCTTCATCATCCGGCTCGATTGGTGCGGGGAAGGACTGTGGCTTCCGCAGAGCTGCTGTGCGAGCGGGGGGACACAGCCTGAATTCAGCTGTTTGTTTATTTTCTCTCTCTTCTTTCCTCCCAGCTCTGCTTCTGAAGTTTGGATAGCTGGGGCTGTTAGGCCGGCACCGGAGAGCAGATGCATTCCGGGACCGCGGCTGGGGAGCGGCGCAGGCGCTGCTTGCAGACCCAAACCTGCCGCCCGAAACAGCCACCTTGTTCCTTTTCATGTCCGTGTCCTTTCCCCGAAAGATTGTGTAAACCGTTTGACAGCAAAGCGAGATGGGGCAGTAAATGTCAAGGGAAATGGATGGGGGTCAGGGAGATCTCTGTTTTGGGACCTGTTGATTTGGTTTAGGTTGACCAAAGCCCAAACAGCTCTGCTGTTTATCTTGGGGAGGGGGAAGGCGGCAGAGCCGAGCAGCAAGAACTTGTTAAAAGTCTCCAGATCCTGTCAAAATGCCTCCGTTTTATGGCTTTCAGTTGAAGGTTGAAGTTTTTGATGAGGTGCATGAACAGTGACCTCATAAATTGCTCTATAAACTGTAAACATGATTTCTAAAAATTCTTTTTGAAATCCAACTTTAATAATAAGGCAAACTTGTTGGAACTGCCTTCAGTATTTATGTGTGTGGCATGCTCTCTGCACAGCTTGTAATTATAGAATATTATTTCTCTTTTTGTACATTTTTAGGCTGTGCTGCCACTAGCTTTTGACACTTTAATTTAAGCATAGTTAAAAAAACAGGATAATTTCTTTTTTCCACCTTAGTATAAAGATAAACCAGCAAAATCATTCCTGCATTTGCTAGTACAATTTCAGTTTTTAGCTATGTTGATAATTTACTTTTGATGCTAATTAATTACAAGTAATCATAAAAACAAATTAAAAGCACTATACTTGCATCAGGTTTGGGTTTTTTTATGCTTATGAAATAATGCATCTTTATGCATCTGTTTACTTGCTCTGTAAAAAAAATGTAATCTATATTCATAGGAAAACAACTTTAGCACTCAGCACTGGTGCTGTAAACCATTACCGCTCACAGGTTTTCAGCTCTTTCCTTTCTGTAGGAAGAGGACAGTCCGGTGCAAAACCCCAAAGTCCATCAGTTTTGAAATGTGTGTTGAAGGTAAAAGCCTGGGATTTAGTGACGTAACTTACTTACATACTTGGGAATATGGATTTAAAAGGAAACGTTATTTATTTTTAGATAAATATCCATCCAAAAAGACTTAAAATCAATTAGTAGTTTAAAAGTAGCTCATGCTTAAGGCAAATTAATACATTAATGCGCAAGGCTGGGCTTGGCAGGGATCCCTGGATCCAGGGCTCTGCCGGCAGCAGGAGGTGGGGCCAGACCCCAGGGGTCTCTTCCCACCTGGGCTTTTTTGTGCCGTGAACTGGTTTTCAGCCATAGAGAGATAAGAATTGCATTTCTGAAGGATTTTCAACTTGGTTTTTGCCTCCTGTCTGTTTTACGCTCATGTGGATAACGCAGCTTGCACCCTCGTCCGGCTGGTCAGTGTTGGGGGGGCTTTGGGTTCCGTGTACAGGGATGAAATGGTCTCAGTGTAGGGTTGGCAGCACGGAGCCGGTCCCCTTTGGCACCTACAGCCCACAGGAGGCATCTCATGGAGAAATGTATTTTGGGATCAATTGTGCATCGAGTTGGTGCTGCTCCGTAAGGAGAAATGGGACCCAGTATCATGTCACGGTGCTTCTTTTTCATCAGAACTTCCTGTTTGCCATGAACTCATCCCTATCCCTAAGTTTTTATGAGGGAATGGCCCCATTTTTCACCTGGGATTCTGACTCGAATAGCCACAGAGACAGCTTTGGGGGGGTGGTGTTTGTGTCCTGATGGCACTCGGCTCCACGATGGCTCCTAATCTTCTCATGGGTTTTTCCATATGCACTAATTAGCCCATGGGAGAAGATAGAGACTTGCAGATAACCCACAGGTTTTGGGTTGATGCAGCTGGTCATTATGACCCTCTGGGATCTCACAGGGAGGAAGGATCGGAGCCAGTTCTGAAAACTTCCTCCCGCCCTCGCCAAGTCTCAAAGCTGAGTCACCAACAACTCATTATCGAGACTTTGTGTATTGACCTAATTTCTGGACGAAGGCCTTGAATGCCTTGGCAACCTCCAATATTAAGAAACAGAAGCTTTTATGGGATTAGATGTGAAAACGAATAAACCAATGCCATACAGTCATCTCTGCAGTACAGAACTCAGTATTAAATTCAACATTTTCACTGTGCTTCCCCCTATTTTCTTTTAGTTTTCAACTTGGTGTAAGATTTTGGTGTTCAAAGTGTTGTAAGGAAAAGCATGGAAGGGTCTGGAGGGGATGTCCTAGGCTATGGCACCTGGGAAATCTGTCGTCCTCACCCACCCCAGCCAGGCAGAAGCACTTTCCCAGCAGAAAGTAAAGCTCTTGCTTCAGGCCAGACCTGGTGACAGGCGTCACATCTGGAGGTCTGGTCTCGTGGTGGCTGCAGAGCTGGGAGGTACCATCTTGGACTACCCTGTGCTATTGCCAGTGATCGAACGCTCTGCCGAGATGGAAGATCATCCCCCAGCTTCACCACTGGCAAATGTTCCAAGCTGTCGGAGCTGGTGGGCTTCAGCTTGAGAATTTCGACGTGGCCACTTCAGCTACGGGGCTGCTGGCCATCACCTCCTGCGACCAGGAGGAGCAGCAAAGCCAGACTGGTCTGGGTCAGCCAAGCTTAGGCCACGGGCATGGCCTGGGTACTGAACACAGGGCTGCAGCACCAAATCAGTTTGGCAATGAGAAACGGTACAAAAGGAGTGTGAAATCGGATGGGAACAAGCTCAGTGGGGACACTTCGGCAAGAACAACCAACTGGGCAAAGTCAGGACGAAGAGCATCTGCTCTGGGAGCAGTTGCTTGGGTGCAGAGGGAAAGAAAAGGTGGGTGGGATGCAGCCGTCAAGGACTACGGGATGTCTTAGTGGAAGACAAAATGTGGTTTCCAGGCTCATGGCAGCTATTAGGATTAGGCAGGTATCAAGGCTGGGATTAAAATGCAGCCAGAGTGCTTTGCTGGCCATCAGGACTGGCGATGGCCACGGCAACATGAGGGGAGAAACAGATTACCTGTGAGTCCGCAGCATCCCTGGCACTTTGGGAAGAGCCAGCACCTGTCAGGAGTCACAGCAGCACTGGTTTGGGTGTTGGAGGGAATATCTGGAGGTTATATGATGAGGATAGAAACATCTCCCAAGGAAGCTTACTGTATCTGCTGATGGAGACCAAAGAAACGTCTAGAAAAAAATTCTGGTAGCACTTCAAATTAGATGTTCTGAATGAAATAACTTCCCATGTGTTGGAGGTGTTTAGGATTTTTATTACATATTAAACAAATGTAGATGGTAATATATGCAAGACCTGCAGTTACATGGTTGTTGGACCACTATATACAGTCTTTATTTTTAATAATCACCTGCTGTACAATAAATAATCCCACGGCTGTTTTAAGAAACCTAGAACGGTGCATTTACCTGCTTGCTGTTATTGCACGTTCATTATTAGCCCCAAATATGCCAGGGAGGTTTAACCATGCAATAGATACAGATCTAACTGAATACCACAGGTGTTAAAGCTCAAGCAACATGGTTTTGTTAATCAAACGATACTGAATTAACATACTGTACAATAATTGCCTTGTTAAATTTAAATGAAAACCTTATTTGAGACACATAATCTGGAGTGTGACTCACTGTTCCAACCGCATTTAGATTGTTGTCAGTACAATTAGGATTTTGAATTTACAAGTTGGGTGAGGTTTTTTTTTTTTTTTTAATTTAATCAATCACTATAGCAACTGGAAAATTAAACAGGAGATGTTCCCCCTTCCAAGTCCGGTTTGTTACTTCTCTTGCTGGTGGAAAAGCAGATTTAAAAACTTTCTGAAGCTCAGCCACTTTGGAAGCTTATCCAAGCCTTGGAGCCTGGCCTCCTGAAAGTCCTCCGCGATGCTGCTCTTGCTTCTTAAAAAGTGGGTGCTGCCTGCCCAACGCCCTTTTTCCTTACTCCATCGTTCAATGGCGCAAATAATAACGGCACCCTCCACTTCCCCAACACACAGCAACCTCGGGAGTCCCATCTCAGGTTGCCCAGAGATGTTGTGGATGCCCCATCCCTGGATGTCTTCAAGGCCAGGCTGGACGTGGCT
>NW_010245953.1:39479-40640 GCF_000690775.1 Eurypyga helias
CAAGGTGTTTTTTAAGGCCCCTCCCACCCCAAACCATTCTATGATTCTATGATTCTATCTCAGGAGAGTTCCCCTGCGAATCAGAGGGAAACTCTTTGCTGGAGTTCAGATTTCCCTTCGGGTGGCTGGGAAGAGGGTGACATCTCTGAAGAAGGTAACGGCCTCAGGTGGCTCTCAGCGAGAGGACAGTGCGTGCTGCGAGTTCAAGGTACAGGTAAGGTCCTTGTTCGATAGTGCACAGGCGTGAGGGGTGCTGCTGACGACAGGGACAAAATGCCTCATCAGCTATATATTAATTCTGTTGGTGAGTATAAGAGAAAGGGTAAAATTAACAAAGAAATTGATTTTCCAGAATCAAACAATAAAAAAAAACCCACAACCAAAAACCAAAAACCCAATGAATGAGAAAAGTAACAAACCTTCTTTGTGCTGCAACCCCGGCTAGGAAAAACAGCTCCTTCCCCTTCAGAGGGAGCTGGAGAGTCCAAAGAGGTATGACTGGATGTGCAGATATCCCCGTATCCCTGAAAATCTAGCCTTCAGCTAACACTTTCCCAAATATCTATAATTTGTTTCACCTATTTTCAACAGTTCTGCTCCCCTGCTTGCAACACAGGGACGAACTCCTCTCTGCCTGGGCTTGGATATAATATCTGCCGCGTGTTTGTGCGTGTGACCTTATTCCTTGACTTTTCGCCTGGCTGTTTGTCCTGCTCTGGCTTACAGCTTGTATTGGAAAAACTGCGAGAAAGTCACTAAAGAGGGTAAAATTCCCCTCCTTGCTGGTGCTCAAGGCCTGGGAAGGCTCCCACACCAGCAGTTGCTCTTTTGCTTGATGGCGTTATGTATTTACTCAGTTTGCCCAAGAATGGAGCGTGCCAAGGGTGGGGGAGAAAGGGGGGAAAGCAAGTGAATTTTTTTAATCCAGAATAAAAATATTTGGGATGGCTTTGAACCTTAACCAAACATTCAAGCTGGTTTATACAATGTGCAGCTTGGTTCGCTTGTGTGAACAAAGTTAAATATTATAGAATTCCATGAAGTTCATTATTTCACCAAAGTGCAGTTGGACAAAAAGTTTTTAAGGCTGCAGAGAAAACCCATTTTGTACGTAACTGCTTTAGTGGCGATTAACGCCGGTCCTGCTTCCTGACACATAAC
>NW_010245953.1:40671-40980 GCF_000690775.1 Eurypyga helias
CGGGAGCGTGCCCCGGGCCGGAGCACCCCCCAGCCCCCACACCGCCGGCACCTGGCACCATTAATAATCCCATTCATTGAACTCTTTATTGGTACCCTTACAGGTTTAGCCATTGACCTCAGATTTACAGGTGTAACTTAACAAGGCACATGTTGCGGCCAGATGTCCTGCAAACAGATACGGCGTATATATCCTGGTACACGAATAATCCTGAAATATTCATTATGAGGCACGCTCATGAGATCTGCCTTGTTATTAGAGGCCCAGTCTTGCACGTCAGCCGGAACAGATGGAAAAAAAAAAAACCCT
>NW_010245953.1:41003-41974 GCF_000690775.1 Eurypyga helias
TTTCTTAAAAAATAATTATCTGATTAAAAGTGCCAAATGCGATTTTCATTTTTCCTTATTCATCATCCTGGTAAAAGTCTAGTTAAATTGGCAGTGATGCAACGCCACGGAGTTATGACAGGAATCATAAAAGGTGCAGGCCAGCGAGTGAATTTAAACTCCCGAATACAGGATTTAAGTACTGTCCAACCTCATTAATTTACAAGTGGGGCTTTGTGCAATAGTCATAACATATAAATTACACATTAGGCACCTTTCAATCATAATAAATGTGTTGAAGGTGTTCTGCAAGGAACGGCTAGAGAAACAAACCATGGAGAACAGCATGGAAATGGCCCATGAGGACTTCTCCTGCAGCGCGTGGGCTGGCAGCTCACCGGAGGCTCGCTGGGAGCTCGCCAGGAGCTCACCAGACCTGGGAAAGGTTGGTGTCTTCCTTGGGAACCAGACACCATGGTGGATGGTCAAGGATGGAGACACCAGGATCCTCTCCTGGGCAGGGATGTTGTGTGGTGTCGTCTGCCCTGGGGCACCAACTGGCTTCTCTGTAAATCATGGAATCACAGAATTTTTTAGGTTGGAAAAGACCTAAAGATCATAAAGTCCAAGCATTGTGCAATGACTATTTAATTGGCCATGAACTTATTGAAAACTTTATTATTTTCCTAGTAATAAATTGTTGGTGGTGTCCATGAGTATGCCAGAAACCACTGAGGACAAGAAAGTATATACCTTAATTGCACTAAAATGACCCCAAAAGCCTGATTTTATGTGCACACAGTTGAGATGGGATTAGTCTCACTGAAAATTGGGGTTCTTCAACTGAAAGTGCTCTAATTACCCCATGCTCTTTGCAGACAGTGGGGTGAAACCAGGGCTTGGGGCTGAAGTTTGGGTGGCCTCCATTTGTCACCTACTGTGGGATTGAAGGAAGGGATCCGGGGGATGCTCCCAAGGACAGTGGGGCCGGG
>NW_010245954.1:0-262 GCF_000690775.1 Eurypyga helias
CATGAACCCCTCTGGGGTACAGCTGGGTAGCTGCGGCCACTTGCAGCTCGGAAATTGTACCCGTGACCTCAGTGCATAGGATGAGAACACCCTCCCTGTAAGAGGGTGTTCTTCTTGCCTGACTGAAAGCACGTCCTGGATCCACCAAGACAGTATCAGGAGACAATTCAAAGGTCCTTAGACCCAATTTGTCCCAGGTCTAGAGGAGGAATTGGACCCTTCCGCTGTCAAGGTACCACTTACTTTCCCATCTGTGAGTAGA
>NW_010245954.1:300-508 GCF_000690775.1 Eurypyga helias
AGAGCCTGTCGCTCTCTTTGGCTTTTTTTTTTAATGTAACTATTTTCAAAGCACTGTCATGAATTGGTTCAGGAGATGAAAGTCACTTGCCATCTGCTTGCCCCTGTGGCAAAGCACTCAAAGTTTAACAAGGATGTGACTGGGCTGTACTTGGGAATGATAGTGGGTTGTTGTATTAGATCCCTCCATAGAGACCAGAAATTCTGAC
>NW_010245955.1:0-3132 GCF_000690775.1 Eurypyga helias
GATCTCTTCTCCCTGGGATCCAGTGGTGGGATGCAAGGGTATGTTTAAGGTTAATTAATTAACTTCAATTAAACTTAGTGATTCTGTGGTTGGATTCCTGTCCCTATTTGGTAGAATAGAATAGAATAGAACAGAACAGAACAGAACAGAATAGAATAGAATAGAATAGAATAGAATAGAATAGAATAGAATAGAATAGAATAGAAGGGACAGGAACCACATCCCCCAGTAGCTGACAGAGCTGTAGCCTTAGCTATTGTTTATGTGGCCAATGTTAGTCATATGCTGTTAGTCACAGCTGAGTTCTTTGGCACTCCACCAAAGTTGTGTGTGTATATGTGCATGTGTGTTCGTGCATTGATAGGCATGTACCTTCACCAGTGTCAGTGTATCTGCTTATGCAACTGAAATAAGAATGCAACTGTGCTGGGTTTAATTTAACTGTAATACTGAAATGAAAGAGAATATGCATCAAACCCGACATTTTTAAAAGACCTATTTTGTTTCACTGTTTTGGTTATCCAGATGTGGAATTTATCAGTGATGTAAAGCAACATAGCATCACTTTACCATCCCTAAGCTTGCTCCAGGGACGTAGTACGTCTATCACAAGGCCTAATGCTGCACAGAGCAGTGCTGCCAGCAACAAAAAGCTATATTATGGGTCTGTGCCTAGGCCAGTGCCTCTAGGTCTCTGCATATTAATCCAGTTATAATGGCATGTTAATGATGCTGTGCTGCTTCCAGTGCTGGAACTGGCTTGGTAGCTGTGGGATCTCACCAGCTCCCAGCGCTGTGTTGGGCATGGGTGGCTGCAGATTCTGTAATGTGACTGGTGCCAGACAAAGCGAAAAAGGGTGTGTGTGTGATTGCACCCACTGCTTTATCTATGTCTTATCCAACCCATGCTGAGTGAATAACTACTAGTCAAAAGTGTGTGGAAATCATATCTGTCTGAAGCTGATCTGGGATTCAGTGTGATTGTAATCAAGGACCCAGCTGCAACATTTAGGCTTATGTCTGTGCTACCATCTGAGGGAGTTCGTAAGTTATAAGGAGTGTCTTGCCCATTTCTGATCAAAAGAGATCTGTTTTCAAATCTAGGAGAAAAAATAACACCTAGAACTGGTGTGGGTGGAAGGGTAAAGACTGCCCACGGCAGGGTGGACAAACTATGGAAACGGTGGGTTTTGAGTGTCAGGAGTTAAGCCAAGACAACCTCTCAATCCAACTGTTTTTGTTCTTCTGTTACCAGCATAACATGCTGCCCCATATGTTCTTTTTCTTATTTGTATCTGGTTCTTCTGCCTCCCACTCACAAGCTGCATTTCTTAAAAATAGAAACAGGATTCTCAGCCCAAGTTTAGTGACATTTCAGAGGGAATGAATGGCAAGTTCATGAGGCCAAACAGTCCTTGCTGTGACTGTTTGCTACTATGGATTTAGGCAACGATTAACTCTCCCTCTTTTCATTCTGTTTATCTAGACACTGGGGGAGGCATTATGGGGAATAGTAGCTTCAGAGAAGGCCTGAGGGAAGAGGTAGCTGAGTTTTGTAGCTGGTTGTATTTGCTCACAATTTGATTCAGATAATATTTTTAAGGATCTACAAGGAGAAAGTAAGATAGCTCCTCCATTGAATCCTGTGTCCATGGATGTACTTACATTAAAGGCCTTGATGCTCAGTGGGTCTATGGGTACATAGTTATCTGAAGACCAGGGGCTGTGCTTCGGCCTCTGATCTTTAAAACAGGGATGTTGGGCAAGTTTGCATAGCGAGTTGTACATGGGGTTACCTCCCAGTTTCAATTGTAAAGCCCTAATACTTAGGCAGTGGAAGATGGAGGGTTTTGCAGCCTGGGATAGAAGGGGAGAGGCAGGTCATCCTGTCTGGGGGGGTGCTGTAGGACTGAATGGGAGGCAGGCCATAGCTGAAGGTCACCCTAGAAAATGAACTCAGTTGCCAGCCGCATCTAACTAGGGAACCCCAGAAATTGCCTGGAGACTGGAAGAGAAGCTCTCGGGTCTGCTGTTGCTCCTCTCCATATTAGAGGTGCTCACCTGCTGGGCTGCCGCCATAAGCTGTTCAATACATTGTGTTGAGCTCAGTCTGTCCCCAAGGAAAAGGGGGTATGGATCAGTAGTCTGAGCTGGATGGGGGCTCCTCAGGTCAAAGTTCTTGGAAGGCACAGGGGGAATAAGGCCTCAAATAGGTCCTGTCTTGCCCACTTCAGTTGTGATTTCTAAGCCCTTGGCTGGCTTCAATTGTGAGATGATCTGGTACCTCAAAGATATATCAAGCAGCATCTTAAGAACAACTATAGGTATGTAACTGTTAAGTATGACAGTAGGTACAGTTCATTTGTGAATGTTAAGTAATATTAAGATGAAAGCAGAAAACCAAAATCCTAGTAAAAAGAGGGAGAGGCAACTGACATTTTTGTATTTCTTCAACTAGCTAAAATATCACTGCCCATTTTATTTTCTTCGGAGAACATATATATTTAATGAATAACTTTGGTTTCCTAGTCAGAATACTGGCAAAGTGGGATTATATGCTATTCCAGAAATGTATAAAATACTTGTGAGTTATCTTGACTGTCACTTCATATTACTGAAAAGCTGACTGCTCTGTTCACATCTTATGCCAATGACATCATCCTTATTCACCCCTTTATGAAAACAGTGACACCAGATCCTTTTATTTACATAGTGTTGCACTTTTCACAGATTAAAGAGCTCTTTATAGTTTGGCTAGACTTCATCCAGGTATTTTTCATGAGCCATCTTTTCTAGTGAAAATAAATAACTATCCAATGACGGGGGACGAAAATCTGTGAGTCAGCACACACTGCTGCCTTCCATATGGTCAGGCCAGCCTTTGTTTCTGTTGAAGGTGGCCACAGACCCACTTATCCTATGGGTTCAACCTTTGATGTGAATCTTTCAGATGAGTAAACTGAACCTCATTTCTGATATCTGACAGTATCATACCAGCTTCACTGACAATAATCAATTTTGCAGCATTATATTATAGGTCTAGTACTGGTATATAAAATCTCCTCACCCTTCAAAATTCTGGGGTCATGACTGCTTCTGTGGAAAGAAATCGGTGGATAAAGAACTGGCTGG
>NW_010245956.1:0-27855 GCF_000690775.1 Eurypyga helias
AGCACTAGCTGCCTTAGGGCCCAGCCAGCTCTGGCCACTTCTGATAAATCCAGGCTTGATTAGGGAATTTGTGGGAAAAACACATACGGATCAGAGTGGCCTTGCTTACCATGAGGAAGCAGATGTTGTAAAGAAGCCGTTGTACAATTTTTCCCTTAGGGCAGAGCAGAATAGTCAGGGTTCAAACTGTGTGTGTACATTCTTGCTGCGGTCGGCTCATTTTCCTCAGACCAGCTCTTGGAAAATAAACAGTCTTGGAAAACGCAGTGGTAGTTCAGTGATCAAAACTATCAGTATATGTGTACTTAAATGCTTTCCTGTTGTCAATCTGCAGTGGAGGACGGGGGAAAGAAGACAATGTGCATGCAGGTAGGAGTGGGAAAAGATAGAGTTGGAAAGGGTTGCCGTTTTATTTTGGCACCAAACCCCATTTTTCTTACCTCACACAGTAATTGCTAAGTGAAAAAATAGCAGGTTGTAAATTGCTCTATTACACGTGAAGTCAATTCCTTCTGTTTTGTGAAAGTGCTTATCCTCTTAATCCACCATATTACCTGGAGAAAGCAGGAACCATACACAAAAAGCAAACTACTTCGGTTTGATGGTTTTGGTGAACCAAACAATTTGTTCCTTTTTTCTTTCTTTGCAAGAAGGCAAGAGTTGGGGCCATCCCATAGCTGTGGGTGGCTAGGGGGCAGCTGCAGCATAGGGGAGGCACAAATGCTGTTGGATATACCAAAAAGGTGACTTCACATAGTTCCAGCCCAGCAAAGGATGTGACTTCATGTCTCTGGGAGCAAGTCATAGAATCATAGAATGGTTTGGGTTGGAAGGGCCCTCTAGAGACCATCCAGTTCCAACCCCCCTGCCATGGGCAGGGACACCTTCCACTAGACCAGGTTGCTCAAAGCCTCATCCAGCCTGGCCTTGAACACTTCCAGGGATGGGGCATCCACAGCTGCTCTGGGCAACCTGTTCCAGTGCCTCACCACCCTCTCCAGGAAGAACTTCTTCCTGATATCTAATCTAAACCTCCCTGTTTTCAATTTGTACCTGTTACCCCTTGTCCTATCACTACAGGCTCTTGTAAAAAGTCCTCTCCCAGCAAGTCCAGGCCTCTAGTCCAGTGGTCTTCTTCCCATTAAGTATTCATAGATCCATGTATTTGGTCTGGTGGGGATGGAGTTAACCTTCCCCAGAGCAGCCCTCACAGTGCTGTGCTTTGTATTGGCAGCCAGAAAGGGGTTGAGAACACCCGAGTGGTTTTGGCTGCTGCTGAGCAGTGCTCGCACAGTATCAAGGCCGTCTCTCCGACATTCCCTCCTCACCAGTAGGCTGGGGGTGGGCAAGGTCTTGGGAAGGGGCACAACCAGGATAGCTGACCCGAACTGACCAAAGGGATATTCCATGCCATATGACGTCTGCTCAGCAAGAAAAACTATGAGAAAGGGGAGGACACACACACATTTGCTACTATGACGTTTGTCTTCTGGAGCAACCATTGTGCATACTGAAGCCTTGCTTCCTTGGAAGTGCCTGGACATCACCTGCTGAGGGGAAGTAGAGAATAAATCTTTTGTTTTCCTTTGTTTCCGTGTGTGGCCTTTGCTTTTGCTTTATTAAACTGCCCTTATCTTGACCCACGAGTTCTTTCCCATGTTATTTTCTCCCCATACTGTCCTGCTGAGGAGGGGAGTGAAAGGGTGGCTGGTGTACAGCCAAGGTCAACCCGCCACAATCTAGCAGCTCCAAACTCTGCTTAGTCAAGTTCAAAATGTGAATGTTGTTAAACAGCCCCAGATGGGGCAGGTCAGTCTTCCTTCAGCCATTTATGTTGCTCTTCAACCACCAGAGGCTTCTGAATAATGTGCCCATTACTGAACTGCTCACAGCTGTTTATAGGATCCTGGACATGCTTCTATTTCTACAGTTTTGTTAGAGAAACATTTCCCATATCAGTTAAAAAACACATACTCTAAAATAACTTACTAAAACAGAAACTTTACCTTAAAAATGGGCAAACTTATTTTTAAATAACTGCATTACAAATTCCAGCCAGAATCATTTGTTAATGGCTGAATTATAAACATTCATTCAGTTTTCAGTGGAAATTCTTATAAAACTTCACAATAGACACATTTTCTCATTATTACTGCAAGCCATTTCCTCAAAATATGGCAATATATGCCTTATGCCAACACTAACTAGTGAATGCAAGTCATTATCTATGTTATTTTTGGAACAAGATAAGATTTTTTTGAGTGATCCATAGCTCCAAGCTACCAGTCGGAAACTTGGCATTAACCTCTGTAAATAAACCGAGCGGTTAGTAAGTGATACTATAAAATCAGTACTTAGCAGAAGGATAGCAAGCATTTCTAACCTGCACGATGACAACAGGCTTGTAAAACTGCAGAGGGGATTCTCAGAACAAGAACCTATGATCTGCCCCCTAAAGCCGACTGCCTAATGCGGTTGGGTTTATAACAATATTTGCCATCTGGTTAGCTAAGATCAATGAGGTACAAATCAGGCCTGTAGGCAATCTATAAATCTTCACTAGAAAACAAGAAAAAGGAAAAACTAATGAACAGAAATTAAATAATTGGGACATTAGAACCCTCAGAATAAACACACAGTAACAATGAGCTGCAACATGGTCATTAAGCGAGCTGTGCAGTAATTACAAATGGTACCAAGGAGAATATTGTAGTAGCATTTAAAACCTGACCTGCTACAGTATGAGTGGGTATATGGTAGATTAAACAGATATGTTCACTAATATTTTTATAATCGTACTTGCCTGTAACATTGCTCCATCTGGCCTGACAGGGATATTTTTATGAAGACTTGGAAGACTGAAAGAAATAGTATACACTTTTTTTTTTTATGGCCTGAGAAATGTATTTTTTTTAATTTTATCTTGGGTCGGGGGGAACTGTAATGTGTCTTTTTGACCTCAATTGTTTTCTGTTGTATTTTTTTAAAAAATAATTTTCTCTTTAAATCACTGCATAGGAATTTCATTCTAGACCCCAATTTAGGTACAAGATTACTTTGGATCAGCTTTCCCTGTAGGCCTGTATTCAGCTTTGAATATCTGAACAGCTCGTTTTTGTTCAGAAAAACGTATGCACAGACTAAAGACAGATTGCCCTGAGTGTGCACAGAGATACTTGCAGATAAAACTACTGAGGATGGAGGAAGCCCACCTAGGAGTTAGGTAAGAGGTGGCAGGGGCAGGGTTGCCCTTAGGCCTGATCTTTTACCAACAGCCTGAAGTGGTTGCTCTTCTGGATTAGGAGAGTGAAAATGAGAATACATGAGACGGTTTATGGAAGTAGCTGCTGCCGTTTGCAAATCCTGGTGATGAACGTAACACTACCCAGGGCTAGAAATGTCCCACAGGACTTGTATGACCCAGAGCGTGTGTGCCGCAGCGGGCAGCAACTGGGAGTCCCCAGGCGGGGAATCCACGCCGGCTGTGCGGGAGCCTTAGCCAAACACCCCATCGCAGGCTGCTGTCAGAAGCCACCCGAGGACTCCGTCCCGTGAAAGCCCTCTCACTGGGGACTCGAGGCTGCCATTCCACGTTCCCTCACAGTGACGGATGTTTCCAAAATGAACGTGGTGAAAGGATTTTAGCTTTTCATTCTAGGGCAGTGACTTGGCGTCTCTGCGCATTTCTGAGGGAAACACAGATTTTGTCTGAATTCTGATGATTCTCCCATTCCATTTCTCTTTATTTGGTTTGATTTGTAGCCAAATTTTCTGAAATGAACTCTGCAGAGCTACGTGTTCTTCTTTGGTATGTAGATGACACGTACAGCAGACTGGCAGCGATGGTATACATTTCCCGCACTTTCTGGCATTCTCTGAGGTGGAGTTCCTCAGACATTATACAAACAGAAGTGACAAACTGACTTCCTGAAGACAATGGAAATACTATCATCAGTTTTAATATGATCAGAGTTTTATTCACAGTTTTATTAAAGTGTCACTGGGATTTTTTTTTATTCTGGAGATAAAGGTGCTAAAACAAATATTCTATACAGTTTGCAGGGGTAAAGCCCTAAAAAAGGAAAGCTATATTTTCTAAAGCATAAGAATCTATGTAGATCAAAAGATAGAAAAGAATAATGTTGCTACACAAATATCCCAGTATCAAGTTGCATAGGATTCAAATATCTGAAAAATAAGAAATACAGTGAGGTAAGGTCATGATGCTCTGTGTAACACGGGAAAAGTGCAGTATAAGACCCCATCCTCCAGCCTCCATCAGTTTGACAGATAGGAGAATGAGAGAAAAAAATACTATTGCTTTCCCAAAGTTACTCAAAGAAAGTGCAGAGAAAATAAACTTGTATTACTTTGTTATTTACTTTTATTTTTCCTGGAGGTGGCTTTTTGAAAGCATTTTAATAAAAGATACCTATCAAAGCACACTGTGCTTTAATCTTTCTTGATGTTGTCTGGGAGACAGAAGCCTTAAGATTGAAATTTAAGACTTTGCAAAAAGATGTTTGCAAAACAGAGCAGAAACAGTATTTTTTCTTCAGCCAAGCTTTGCGAAGAAGACAGAATGTCTCCTAGCTGCTTCTCTGTTTTAAAACTGCCTCGCTGTCTTACAGTTTCAGATCAAGCACTCAAAGAAGATGATAAATTTGAATTTTACAAAATTTTAAAAATTCCTGAATTACCTCAATTGACATTGAAGTCCCCATTTTTATGTATTTACACATATGAGCACCTAATTATTCTATACAAGGTGGGCAGCATGTTCAGGACAGGTGCAGAAAGGCTTAAACCAGCATGCCTAAAAAGCTTTGGGGCAGCCCATACTCTGACAGACTTGAGATCCACATCCAAAGCCTTGTTCCAAATGAGGCGGAGAGAAATTACGAGCAGCATGTGCGATCCCGAGTGTGTGCTCTGCCCAGACAGCAGCGACCGCTGCCTTGGCTGTTCAAAGCAGAGCAGAGAGTCCTTGAGCACCCCACTGCTGCAGGACTCGGAGCTCAGATATCTGGGAAAGCACCTGGTTTATGGAAGGGGGCACCCGGAAGCTCAGTGCTGTCATGAATCTGTGCTTCTGTTGTACAGACAAGCCGACGAGGTCTCGTTGGGCTCTAGCTCCAGGCTCGGACTGATGAGAAGGGGCTGGGAAGGCTGTAGCCGTGTACGCTCAGCAGTGCCCAGTCGCTGTGCAGCACTTCCATCCACACGCGGCTGCATCGGGTGGCGTGTTCGTCCCACTCAAACAACACGGTCAGGCAGCGTGCTCTTTGGCCAACACGCCTGTGTCTGCGGCAGAGCTCGGCTGGCCTGGCTACGCCAGCAGAACGTGGCAGGGTGCACAGTATTTCAGACAGGTACGAATTTGTCCAGCAGAAAAAATCTTGGAGCGTGGGGAGGGGTCTGTCAGCATAATGGTTGGATGCTTTGGGAGCTCTGGGAGCATCCATGGATAAGCTCTGTGGACAACAGTGATGCCACATGTTACTTCAATGGAGTTAAATGCCTGAACTCCACTGTGAATCTCCACTGAATTAAAATTACATTTAGTTAATTTCAGTACCATAAAATGGTATTTCAATGAATTACATGTCTGTATATTCTGAGAAATGGAAGCAATATATAATCAGAGCAGTAATAGCAATAATGGGTTGGCAACATATATTTTATGAGAGATTGTGAAGACGTACGTGGCAATAAAGTACTAACTGTTATAATGTGGCACCCGGCTCTGCAAGCACTCATTTAACTACGCAGGACATCCCTTGTGCCTTCGTAGATGGTACCTTTGAACAAAGGGGTTGCTGTCTAGAGTAGAGATAATACAGGCTACTACCACGGTGGTTTGGAGAGGAAAAACCAAAGCCCTCTCACTCCTATATAACCATCTGAGAGATTTTTTACTTTAAAAATTATTTTTTAAAAACCAATTTGAATAATTATCTTAAATTCTCAGTTTCCTCTCATTTGAATCTTTGGGTTATAATCCAGGCCAAATATTTCCCCCATCACAGCATTGTATCACAACAGGTTTTAGGGCATAGTTTGGTAAGAAACTATTTGACATCAGAGCCAGCTTCCAAACTCATCGTCTTCCTTCTGTGTCCCTTGCCTGCTGGCTCTGCCCCACATTACCCCCCGTTCTGCCCAGTGCTGCACGAGCACAAGCAATCTGCAGCCACTCAGTGGACTCGTGGCTGAAAACCAACCTTTTTTCCACCCTCTCCCATTATTTTTCAGTTGAATCAGTTCTTTAACATCTACTCAGTGGCTGTAGATGTGCCAGCACTTGGAAGAAGAGAGCTGGTGGGAGAGCAAGAGGCTCGGCAGGTACAAGAGCACTGAGCTGTAGAGCTGATTCATGCAGCACTTCCACTGAATCGTGCCCCCTCATAAATAAATTTATGTACGTGTTTATGGTTTATATGGTGGTTTATGTTTCTTAAGCTAACTGCAACAAAAATATCTGCCATGTACAAAACTCATACATCATGTAC
This sequence comes from Eurypyga helias, assembly GCF_000690775.1. Classification (NCBI taxonomy): domain Eukaryota; kingdom Metazoa; phylum Chordata; class Aves; order Eurypygiformes; family Eurypygidae; genus Eurypyga; species Eurypyga helias. The sequence goes on from NW_010245956.1 coordinate 6,513, forward strand.
ATTTTATCTTTACTTGAAATTTCTGATAGAGGGCAATGTTAGTACAGCTCATCTTGTGCTTCCTTGTTCTGCCCTCGTTTCTCACAGTCTATAAACGATGGTATGCCTGGCTCTTCACAGACGTGCAGCCAAGCTAATATTTCACTTCAGGTTCCCGGGACCTGAACTCTCATTTTGCCCAGCATACCTTCAAGGTGACTACATGGACTATGTGACACATATCACTGTCTGTTTATTTTTAATTTGCCAAAAGGGCAGTGATTTACCTGCTGGTAAACTTAGAACTTTGAGGATATTCCCCAACTGACAGTGGAAATTCTTCCCTCTCTTCTCACGGTGTTTTTTTTTTACCAAGGGGCAGATGGACTAAAGAAGTGCTAAAATCCAGATGGTATCTTGGAAATGCTTGATAGAGACCATACAGCAAGAATGAGCAAAGTCAGTTAAAACCAGCCAAGCCTCTGTCCAAAGCACAACTAAATCTTCATTAGACTTAATGACCTGTGGCTTCTTTTGTTCATCTTTCCATTATTCAGTATTTCTTGATCCTGTTCAGTAAAAGCAGCAACCTGCAGGAAAAACAGCAGGAAAAGACTGGTCTCAGAGCAATGTGCAGGTGCAAGTAGAATCTTCGGTGAAAAATTAACGAAAACTGCTGTTGTTTCTTGAGCCTGGAACTGATATTTCCAGCTCTGGAAAAAGCAGAGAGCATCAAAACTTTGAAGATTTTTTAGCAGTGTTTATGGTGTCCAAAGATTCAGCCAGGTCCTCCATCTCTTACTTTCTCATGGGATGTTTTTTCTGTCTTTGCCGTCACTGGGAAGGACAATTCAGGTGATTTATTCACAAAACCAGAAACACGAGGCTCTGTTTTTCCAGTCTTACGTAAGCCACAGGTGAGCACAGCAACTGTTATGTTCCCCATTAACACAAGTGTATAATAGGTACGAGCCAAAGTGAGGTTAAAAAGATTGTTTTTAAGGTGAGTTATTGCATGTTCATAGCAGAGTTTGGGAGCCTGGACAGGCCATTTGCTCCCAGTAAAACATTGCTTGATGGAAAGATACTCATTTCTTTACCAGAGTTAAATGACCTCACAGGAGGCACCTGAATTTGTTCTAACACTCCTTATTTATGAGTATAAGTGATGACCCAACAGTGGCATTTGGGATATTTTATCTTTGAATCTATTCTACAAGTGTATTCCAAAGTTCAGACAAGGAGTACATTTTATTCTCTCTCACACCTGGAACACAGAAACACAATAAACATCTTTCAATTAATTCCGTCACCATTCTTTGCATCATTTTGCCCTTTTTTGTTCTGCATCTGAAAATACTCAAGGTCTCTCTTTTTACTGGGCTCTTCTGGACTTCAGTTAAATAACGAACCAGATTCTTCTATGTCAAATTCCTTTGAATCACATTTATTCTGCTTGGGTGAATTAATAACTGCATTGACTGTGTTCCAATTAAACAATGAAGATGGACATGAACTTGCACTGAATTCCCTGGATTTGGAAAACACGATATGAAGCACAACCTTCTAAGATAAGGCGTGCATTGAGAAAGAGAGATAGCTAGAAGAAATGTTGGCACTTGTTACATGAATTTGAGGCAGCTGTAAGATAAGGAGGCACCTTTTCTTGCCTAAAGCACAATTTGGATGGCAAACGACCAAATTTGGTAGATGCAGTTACGGATTTCATGTGAGGTAACGCCTAACACATTGCAGGATGTAAAGGTGTGGATAATAATAAATAATAACAGCAGCAACAGTATCTCTTTCATACCACTGTCACTCATAAATCTCAAAGTGACATATATCATTTTTCTGTGGATAAGAAGAATGAAGCATTGGGAAGGGACCTGACTTTCTGACACCGTTAAAGCAGTGTAGAGTAAAGACTGAGCCTTCAGCCCCTAGCCCAAGGTGGGAATGGCCCTGCTGAGGGAATGGCTACCTTCTCCCTTCTCTTCTCATCAATGGAAGAAATCTAGATTTGCATTTGAAATGCCTCTTACTAGTAGGACTGCTGATTCCTACCACGCAAAGGCTGGCTGAAAGGATGCATTTCCCAGGAAAGAAAAGGAAGAAAGCGAACACAGGAAAGCTTCAAAAAAGGACAGAAATGGTACAGTTCAACTAGGTACCATTATATTTGAAACCGACTGTATAAATACTGCCTTACTATTGGTATTTTCGGTAAAAACAGATAAATAGTTGCTCAGGAAGGGCATAATTACCCATGGGAAAGAAATGGCCTTCTGTTCGGCCGTGATGGAAGGGAAGGTCCGCTAGCTGGAGAGTAACTATACGGAAAGCTTTCGTTCTTCATGTTATAAAAAAAAAATTGTGTCTTTTTGGCAGACAGTGATTCTGGCAATGCAGAGCACGTATTGCTCACAGAATTGCCTGGTGGATCACTTCCCTTCTGCAGCTGAACAAGGTCCCTATGCTAGCTGCAGCATCTGCTTATAAAACCAACTATTATTAAGAAAGTAGCTATTTTTTCCTTTCTTTAGTGCTGTTTTGTTTCTTCTTTGAGAAAGTTAATTGCTCCTGACTTCTTCCCTCTCATCTCCTTTTCTTCTTCTCCATGTGTTTTTCCTATTTGCAGATTCTTCCTCCCACATTGCACATTGATCTGCTGCTTTCTTCCATGAGCCCTCCAGGGCAACGCTGTCCTACGAGCGAGGGACCAGACTGGTCGCTGTGCTGTGGTAGCCCTGATTCAGAGATGGCCCTTGAGTTTCTTTCACCCCTCCTCTTCAAAAACAACAGCTCCTGGGAGCTTTTGTCCTAGAGGCTCACAGCTTTCCAGGGTACCAGAAGCAAGAGTTCACCTTATCCTGATCTGATCCTCTAGTTGCATCACTGGGTTTGGAGGGCTTACCAATATCTGGAATTATATTTATACAGCAGCTTGGTGGGAGCTACTGTATGCTATGGCCACGAGGACAAAGCGCATTGGGAAAGCTTGGATGTGCCTATGGCACGCAGCCGGATGAGATGCGGCAGTTGTGCAGTGCATGCAGTGGGAGCCATCCAGACCTCGTCTGAAGCCCCCAGCAGAAATAGGGCAGCCTCACTGCGAGACCTCCTTAACCTTGCAAAGCAAAGTGCTCAGCATGGACCCACCTCCTCTCCTGGTTTCTATGGCGTTTAGAGAAAAAAAAGATGAAGCCCACTCAGCTATCCACAGAGAAACGCTGAATAATTTAGGCTGGAAGGGACCTCTGCGGGTCCCTGGTCTGACTCCCTGCTCAAAGCCAGTGCTGGGTGATGTGGAACAGAAGTGAGAGGCCTGCGGATCAGGGGCTGGAGGTCTGCAACCCAAGAGAGGCCGTTGGAACCCCATGGCCCTTCAGCTCCCTGCACACAGCATGGATTGGTTGGAAAGAGCCATCCTAACAAACACAGCAAGAACGCCTGGGGCTCAGTGCCTTTCATCCGGGGGCTTCACACACAGTTAAGCCTCTTCAATAGAAACAGTCCTTTTTATAGACACGGCAGAGATAGGAAACATGAGGCCTTGTTGGAATTACACAATTGCAAAAATGTCATTATTAAAATCTCAGGTTTTGCAATTGATCTAGTAAAGGTAGGGCATTTTTTTCATTATAAGTGTGCCCTAGGGCATGGAAGGATTAATGTCATGCTTCCCAATGTCTGAGCAACCATTGATCCCATTAATTTCATTTAGGAATATGAATGCTTAGCATTCATGAAAATCTGGCCCTCAGCAATGGGCCCGAGGAGACGTGTATTTTTTTGCAGCAAACCAGTGATATGAATGAGAGCAGAAATTTGGTGTTCATATCAGGGAAGGGGCCAAGGAAAACCATCAAGTGGCTCTGTAGGATGGCTCTGCTCTCCTACTTTCCCTTTCCTCCATAGTCAGACACTGCTGGTCGCATACATAGGTACACCTGCACCTCTGTGGGGTGATCCAGCTGTGAGCCACGTCAGCATCAGGAGGTGTCCAGAGAGCCAGGATTGGTGTCTGGGGTACACGCAGTGGAGCAGGTTCCTTTGCCATGTTAGTTTGTTTATGATAAACGTATATTATTTCCATCTCTGTGATGCAGGGTGAAGAACACATGGCTAAGCAAGGGCTGGCCAGGTGGAAAGAGCAGGACACATTTTTGTGCTTCATCGCTCTGAACCAAAATACTTATAGCAATGTGCAAACTGCAGCACTGTCAGCTCCAAAGCCCTCAAAATAAGTAATAAAAAAACCCCAAAACCTTATTATTGCATTTTAGAGATAATTGCTCCTTTCTGATGCCACTAACAATCCATTTTTCTGCACAACCCTTATTTTTTACCTTTAATGAACATGAAGATCCCTTCGCCGTGGCAGTTGGGCAGAAAACCCATGTAATACCACAGGCTCTCGCAATCCCTTAGCAAGCATTGCGACACTGCGGCTGGCTCGCTACCTTTGCAGAGAGACCTTTTGCTTCAGTAGCTGGCGCATCCCGTTGGTCTTAATGTCACACCGCCAGCCCAATGAATGAATCCAGGCTTTGTGATGTGTTCAGAGCTGGTGCTTGCAGGGAAAGTGGGGCATTGGAGTGAGATCTAATACTTGCTATGTCCTTTGCTGAGCTGGTGATGTGGTCAGACTGCTGGATACTTCTGCTTGTGTGATTATTTTTAAAATTTTACTTCTTATTACTATTTTTACAGAGAGTTCATATATATCTCAAGGGATTCCTCCAACTGTCCCTTTGTGGAAAGGAAGTGTGCAGGGCTAATGATGATTGAGCATTAGCATGTATCTAAGGCCACAACATACCTGTAATCTAAGGCATTTATCTGTTTTCAAAGGGCAGTGAACAAACCCACCTGGGAGCCTCCACCTCCCATCCAATGATTGGGTAGTTCCTTCACTAGATTTGGCATTTTGTGAATTTACACTTTCAAGTTATTAATGAATTTATACAAGAAGTAAAATACACAAGTGGGTGAGAAACTGCTTGAAAGTAATGTCACTGTCACCAGGGCTGTATGTGTTACCAAGTCACATCATTTTTTAATGTGACATCCATGAGTATGTCATACCAGCTGTTTTGCTGGATTAGCCACATGGCTCACGTAGCCCTGTATCCTCTCCCTGACAGTAGTCAGCAGAGGAAGGGGCAAGAAATATCCTAATCCTGATTAACTGAGGGCTGGGGTAAACCCTGACTGCTTGCAAAATTCCCAACTGTTCCAACTCTGAACACTCGTGTTGTATTCATACCCTTAATGATTTCTAGAGGATTTTTGCCATCAGTAACATCTAGTAGCTGGGAATCCCACAGATAACTATCCATCGTGAGAAACTGCCAAATTTCACATCCCTTCTGAGTGTGTCACCTTTTAATCATGAAACTGTTCGTTTCCCCTTGCATCATGGAAATCTGTACTACACCTTTTCTATATTGTCATTGTCTGATGCATGTCATTTCTGTTACTCGGGTTTCTGTGCTTAAGTAGACTTTTCTGTCTTCAGGCTTATCGACCCTGGAAATAAGCTGTTGTCAAATAAGCGAGGGTGTGAATTCCGAGTGCAATGCCATTTTGCACAAGCTTCTTGTGTGGCCACCCCTGAGACGCTTGGAGGGCTTTTTAAAATGTGCTCCAGCTTACTTCTACTGCAGGCGGAGAACACGTTGCAGAAGTCCCAGCTTACTCCCCACAGCTCAGATCTTTTCCTACCATACCTCAACAAGCAGGGAAGGCATGCCGAGGTGCAACTGCACAGAAGTACCATCTGGGCAGGACAACCATGAGCCTTGGAAACCTCTACCCCATCCCTGTGCAGGCGACCTCTCCAGGAGGTTGCTGATGACCCCCAAAGCCTCCTTCATCCCCTCTGACTCTACAGTTCCTGAATTAGGGTTAAGTGCTGTCATTAGGCACATAGGGCTGGCTGGGCACGTGCAGAAGGAGGGGCAGGGAGGGTGTAGAGAGATTACTTGGCTGCAACTTTACAAATTCTGAGTAATATGGTAATTAGGTTTAATTGATCAAAAAAAGGAGAAGGTAGGACAGAAGTGTCCCTCCATTTGTCATCTCTGTGTTTGCTGTCCAGCTACAAGCTCCTTGGAGTCCTGGTTCAAGGAGAATTTTACACACGGGTGAGTTTGGAAGGAAGTTGGGTGAAATTCCTTAGCTTTTAGAGCAATAGCATCTCCCAGGTGGGACGCTGCAGTGCTGTCAGTTTTATTTGTTGGTTCTTTTTTTTTTAATTTACAGATTATGTGAACATCTGAGTGGTGAGAGTGATGTGGAAATTATTTATTCTGTAAGGACTTTCCCCTTAAAGGCAAGCTCGCAGCGTAAAAGGTCTCCCAGGCTCTGCGGAGGGCTGGCAACAGTTTCTGAGTGACAGCCAAAAATATGTTCTTGCAGCAGTGTTTCCACATTGATGGCACTACAACAGAGGCAGCTCCGCTAGAGACGGAGCAGGCAAACCCACGCTTTGGCAGGATGCAGAGTTCTGCCTGCCTAGACTTAAGGGTAGCTGTCATCTTTGCAGTTTTATTTGTCTTCGCCTAAGGCAGTGATAGGAATTATGTTCATACGGCAAAAATAGTCCCAGTAAAAATATCCTAGGTCTTTATCCTCTCACTTTTATCTTACCCCAGAGTTATCTGGATTGCTTTGGAAAACTGATATTCCCTGAACACAGCACAAGCCCTATATAGCGTTGGGTGCTGCAACTAATTACTGTATAGTTTCAAGTGCTAAAGGGGAGGAAGGAGAAGAGAAACCCCCCTGAACTTTCCACTGTCTCAGTCTTGCTTTAGCATCCGTGGATTTAGCACCCTTTCCAGCTGGAGCCAAGAAGAGGTTTCAAATGACTCGTGCAAACGGACTAAAGTTTCAGGGTGGCACATGCCTGGGAGGACATTCTCTTCTACCTAGCTAATTCCCAAAATATAATCGGCAGGCACCGGCTGAGCGGAGGGAGCCTCCCACACGTAGAGTGCTTTGCCCTGATGGTTGACCTAGCTGTCCGTGCGGGGAGTCACACACAATGCCAAGCCTGTTCAGTGACTGCAGATTTCTTCGCACAAACAAGCAAACAAGAAATTAAAGAAAACTTCCAGCCGTGCTGATAAGCTTGTAGGGGCACACAGGGCTTGTTTGTTTGGTTTGGGGTTTGGTTTGGCCTTTCTTTAAACCCGGTTAAGATGGAAAGCTGTAGTAAGCTTCAGTGCAGCGCACGAGGCTGGAGGAGGTTCGCGGTTCCCCAGCTGTTTGGGGTTTGCAGGAGCCTACGCAGCATCAGTCCTGCTCCGTATGTCACGTCCCCCGGTGCCCTGGAAGTGTTTGCTCTGTCATGCTGGTGTCTTAGTCAGAGGGATAAAAGGAAAGACTGAAATCATCTGTGACATAACGCACCCTAGTCAAAGGCATCACAAGGTTTCTGCGAGACGAGCAGGGTCAGTGACGTCTCCGTGCCTGCCTACCCAAGATTTCCATATCACTGAACATTAAAGACACTTTGAGGAACATTAAAGGGACCTGAATTTCAGAGGAAAAGTGTGTAGAAGTTTGTGATCAGTTGCTCTGTAAGGACTACATTGTCCTTAAAGGATCAGCTATGAACTTAAAAGTGCCGGTCTAATTCCTTTTCATTCCTAAAAGCACACAAAGAAAAAAAATTGTCCTGTGATTGCAAATACAGTTTGTACCATCTGTGTGTGTTTTAGGACTATGCCACGTAAGTATTTTGGGGTGGCACTTAAAAGTAATATCAATAATATTCAGAAAATTATTTTCAGTAATAAAACTTTCTTTGCAGCATCAGGCATGGTCTGGGAAGCGTAGGAGCTTGCGGTAATTTATGGTGATGCTGGAGAAGCGAGGCTTGCTCCTGGAGGAAGCCCTTCTTTGTAGTCTGTAACACAGATATGCAGAAATTGGTCTTATGTTCTATGCTGAAAGATTATCTGTAAACACTTTAAGAACTGAGGACAGGATCCATGATGCACAAAGTGAGATGACAGCTCTTCGCTTAGCGGTATTACCACCCGAAAAGCCAGGCACCTTACTGGGTCATTTGTTGCCCTGACCTTTTTCAGAATATTTTCATCAGGTTATTTTCTTGTTTAAAATACATCTTCAGGCAGAGGGAAGTGGGGCCATCATTTTATTTTATTAAAAAGAAGGCCCATGAATCTTCCTTCTCAGTTTGGCCATACCTATGAGGTGAGTGCCGTGTACGCCCCGTGGGACTGGGCAGGAGACTACAGTGCGTGGATAACGCTCAGGGCAGTGATTCTTTAGATGTATAACTGTGATAAGATGGAGGCAAATAAAGCTGATTTGCATACAAAATATTGTCGTAATGAAGAAGCAGAAGTAGTAAGGCAGATCTTGCTCTTACAGCTACATATTTCAGGATCCTAGAAAAGATCACAGGCTCCTTCCGCAACATTTTTTGTGAGTCACAAATGCTCTAGAAACCATTCTTCCTATAGGAGATGCCAGCATGGATGGAATCATGGAAAGAATCTCCTTGTCACCAGCAGGACAAAGGACCCACACAGAACTCTTTTTATTTGGAATAGCTTACACATTAATGGGCCATGGGTGCTGGAGCCAAACCTTCTGGACCAGACCCAACGACTGCAGATGTTACCATGGTAGTGCCTCCACTAGCTTTGAGGCAGTCTTCTGCCTGAGCAGCCCCACCATGCTGGCTCGTGTTCAGAGCCTGGGGCCTCAGCTCAGTCCCACAGACCTACTTTTCCTACACAACTAATTATCATCCTCTCATGCCCTTGCAACGCAACTGCACAACTGCAGCAAAGGTTTGTGCTCTCCATGACAGTGCTGTCAACAAAAGGTCTCTTTGAATGAATTTTGGGTCATACCATCAGAGATCTGTGCTGGAATAAGGTCCCCAGGGAAGTGGTCATGGCTCCAAGCCTGTCAATGGTCAAGAAGCATTTGGACAACACTTCTAGACACATGGTTTAACTTTTAGGTTGCCCTGTGTGGAGTCAGGAGTTGGATGCAATGATCCTCATGGGCCCCTCCCAACTCAGGTTATTGTGTGATTCTGTGTTTCCAGTGTTTTCTACTTTTCAGTCTTCCCAACACATGACTACAAGAATATTAGTGCAACAGTTTGGTGAAAACATTTAAGATCACTGTGTGGAAGAAATATGAATAGAAGAGGATTTGGGCTTCTTTCCTTAGCTTTTAATCATACACAAAATACCAAATACTGTTGCTCATTTACTATGTAGTAGAAGTATCATCTGTTAGGGAAGGACAAACAAAGAGCTAATATGCAAACTCAAGCTGTCCTCCAGTGCATGTTGCAATGGCTGGTTGGACTTTTACATTCTGCTCTTGTCACTTTATTCTGCCTTGGAAGTCTCTACTCAATTGCAGGTCTTAGTAACTGATCAATGGCCTGGGTGCAAACCTTTTGCAGGATGAGCCCCAGCAGCAGTGACTGGCCGAGGGCTGGCAATGGGAAGGGGTGTCCCTCCGTCTGTGAGGAAAATCCTAAGGCATGAATAATGGATCAAACCAGAGCTATTATGTATCTTATGCAATGTTTGTTAAAGGCATTTATTGTAATATGTTGTGAATATGGAAATCCCTTTTTTCTTTCCTCCACGAAGATGTGTATTAAAACATATAAAAAATTTGTAGCTTGTTGTATTTTTTTCATTTGCAGATTTATTCCTAGAGCAGGGCTTTCTACAGCAGCACAAGATCTCACTGGAGGGTACATAACTCCACCTCTGGTGAAGAAGAAGGCACCGTTTGTTTTATGAGAGGAGGCAACTGCAGAGTTTGTGTTCCTTCCTAACAGCTCAGCAGCTGCATTACAAATAACACCACCACTTATACTGCCCATATGTACCCAGACTAAGTATCGCCAAAGAACGTAGACTGCAAGAATCTGGACCTAAAGGTGTCAGAGAAGTTCCTTTTTCTCACTTTTTGCAAAGCAGAAGAAAAGCCCAGTTGTGGCCCAGTTTGCTCTTTGCTGCAAATTGCATTGCAAGCACAATTAACATTCAAGGTTCCAATCTGGAAAAGGTTCAAAGAAGGATTTCTGCCCTGAGGTTGTTTGAATTAATTCTTTGCGCATCATCCGTAACCGTGAAGTCCTCAGTATTGGTCTCATGCATGTGATTGCTCCATTGTGAGCCAAAGCAATGCTTTCACACAACATAGGGGATTGAGACGATACTCACTGTCACATTGGTACTGATTGTGGATACCAGTTTTATTAAATTTACCACTTTGGAAAACAGGTAATATGTCATTGGACTTATCAAAATGAGTTATTTCTTCAGGACCTATTTGTAACCTGATGGCTTGCAAGAGATGAAGCTGAGAACTAAGACAATTATATCTGCAGTTAGCAGCACACATCTGCAGTACACCTTGAACTTGGGCTTCTATCGTACCTGGAGTTGTTATGACAAGCTGAAGTGCTCTGTGGCCTTTTGGACTAAATCCTATTTCAGTACGGTAGTAAAATTAATGTATCTGAAGCTTCTGTGAAACTACTCTGCTGAATTTGGTCAGCTCGGATCACCTATGCTTGAGCATGGATTTTTTGGAAAATGCTTCTCTCTCTTCAGAAGCACAAGTATTCCCACTACCTCCACCTGCAAACTTTTCTGGTTGATACTTTTCCCACAGCGAGTTGTAACTATCACCTAATTGAATGAACGGATCCCTGTTTGTTTGTCAAGGTTTGAAAAGGTTATATCCCATGTTTAGGACTTCTTAATCTAAATCATTGCAAAAGAGAGATTTAAATGTTTCCGGCGTCATAAATCCCAACTGTAATTTCAGGGTGCCTCTGATTCTCCCCAGTCTCCCAAGGTACACAAAACACAACGTAGTTCCTTGAAACCTGGTGTGCTCCTTTCCAAAGAGCCCACCTGGTGACAAAGGGACGTGAATGACTGTTAATGCTTCGTATTTTATGCTCTTGAAACACTGCCTATAACGTGGTTGATTTTTCAATTATTGTAGTGGATACTAATATTGGGGGGGGGGGATTATTATTATTTAAATATTATTTTTAATAGCTTGTCAAACTGTAAGCACATTCCCATCAAGGAGTCTCTAGCTCATAGCTCCTCCTCTCACAGCTTAGTTGCTTCAGTTGATGCTGTGACTGCCATTACAGTGACACTTTCAGAGCATCACTCAAGCATATTAATGCAGCTTTAATTACTGATACGGTGACTCTGTCAAAATACAAGCTCCACTGTACTATCCAGATAATTCTTCAGGGGCATTTATGTTTATGAATTCACCCACACCACAAAATCACTTGACCTTTAGTAGTTTGTGGTTTTATCTCTCTGTGCCACACTCCATACAGTCCTCTCAAAATTTATTCCTCGCAGGTCTAAAAGCCATCCTTTCCAGTGTCCCACTGTGAAAGCCTAAACTTCCTGTCTGGGGTTTGGGTTGACTTTTCCCTTTTTATTTTCCCCTGCAGCTTCTTTGGAATATCAGAATTCTGATCTGTCTGCAAACCCCAAGCAGTTACATAGAAATTCGGGCAGTTTTTCTACTTAAGGGCATGATTTCAGGTTGCTCGTTATGACAGCCTTGCGGTACCAGTTGTTATCTGGCACGGGTAGGTATATAAATTTGTATTATCATTGGAATCTCACTCATTTATTCTCTGTTCTGTGAGTACTGGAAGGTTAGCTTGTCATTAGTGTTCTTTGTGGTCTTTTGAAAAATATCAGCTGAATCTTATAACACAAGGAAAACGGGTACCTCTCAAATTTCTCTCAAGTTTCCCTCCTATTAGGGCATAAAACTATGTGAAAACTTCATTTTTGGCTTGAGCCAAAAGCAGTTGCACGTAGAGCTGAACATTAGTGAAAACTAATTACGCCATCCTCAGCTTCCCGGCAGCGGAAGAAAAGAGGAGCTATCAGAGGAGGATGAGCCAAGAGAATGACCTGGTTTTCCAACGTTGTGCACAGAGAGAGGTATAAGCCGCGGCTGATGAGGAATGCTAATGGTAGCGTGCAGCTGGCGTCTCGCACTAAAGCAAGCAGCCGCAGTGACAGCTTGGTACGGCCATTGGGAAAATCAGTGCCTGTCTTGCGGGAAGCGGAGCTGCGTGATTTCCCATCAACGTCCTAAAGGATTTCACTGCAGCACTTTATTAGTACCTTTATTTTATACTTCACTCACTGGGTCATTCAGGATGCCGTGTGAACGTGTAATCTAAATCTCTCATATGGGGCTCTGGTGAATGGAAACATTACATGGGCCCCACAGCTTTGTGGTGTCACTGTCCCACAGAAGCTCATCGAGGTTGCGGTGGGAAGAGACAATTTGTCCCATAGACATCAGCAGTAACCCTGTCTGCTTCCCATGATTTGTACCTTATTTTTCATATGGCAGAAATCCTCACCTTATCACATCCCCATCTCCCTCCTTCCCTGCAGGCCCAGGTTCACCCCATACCCCCTAAGACCCCTTGCCCACGGCAGCCTGCCGAGGGCTAGCCGGGGAGGAGGCAGCGCTGCGGCTGCTCCAAGCCATCTCTCTCCAGCTTGGACAGAGCAGATGATCCGCTGAGCTCCTGCTGCCTCCTCATCTTGGTGTGAGCAGTCACCCTGCTGCAGAAAACAATTATGAGCAGAATGTGAGTTTTATCCAGTGCCTTCCAACCAAAAGAATAAGGCTCTATTTGCTAAATAAATCCTTTTTACTTGGAAGAAAAAGATGAAGGCCAGACCTGCTGCAGGTGGGACTTTTAAAACAAATGCCTAGAAAAAGACAGGTGCTACGCTGGAGAGATGCAGAGACTTTGGAGTGCTAAAATCACAGAGCTGTATCCACGCAGAGCTGAGGGGAAGGTATAGGGAGTATGACAGATAGCCTTTGCTGCAATGATAGACCGCTACCATTGGGATCTGTGGCCTCCCGTCAGACTGAAAAAGCAGCAGCTGTCTGCTGCTTTCTGCTATTTCTGTTGGAAAACTGAGCTTTAGAAGTCATGTATCACCTATCAAAAATCTTTATTAATCTTGCTGTGATAAATGCAGGGGTGATGAATACGTACTGTGGAATACTGCGGCGTACAATGGAGCTTGCTCTTTCAAGGCCCAGTCATGCGGAGGCTGTCTAGGGCTGTTTTCTCTAGGCAGAGAACCTCAAGGAAAAGTTATCCCAACCAGCAGGTTGGCAGGAGACAGGATGTCATCTGGATGATGGGAGTATTGTTCTGATCAGAATTTGAAACCAGGTGGCTTACAGAGACAATAACGAGACAGAGCTTTAGAGCAGAGGGCAGCCCACACAGCCGAGTCTTAGCTGTGGTCCTGCAAGGGGGACTACCCATGTCAAATATCCCTGTTGTGGTTGCTGTTTTGATTCAAGATGAACAGCTTTATGAACACATTGCACGGACAGCAGGATAAGAAGGATGATTTGAATGTCTAGTCCATTTCCTCTCCTCAGGAAAAAGGCTAAGATGCCTTTATATCCCCATTTCTACGTAGTCCTTGGCAGAAGGGACAAACCACTGTTGCTAATTTTTAAGATTTTAGTGAGAACAACATGGTATTTGGGGTGGTTTTACGTGTTCTTCATGAAACGCTGGTATTTTTTCTGAGTTTGCCTTGGTCCCTAGTGATCACCTCTTCCTATCGTCTTCAGGGGAATTAAACTGTTGAGAAGAGTCGTCCCCGGCATGACAAGGAGCAAGAAAACATGAAGCTCAGAAAACGGGGGCAGGCACTAGGTTGAGAAAAAATCCCTGAGGAATTAGATAAATAGAAGGAAGAAGAAACCTTAGGGAAATTGCAGAAGAGTGTAAGACTTAAGAGATGTGCCTAATGGAGCTGCAGCCAGGTGTGGCTGAAGGGAAAGGAGGACTGGGAGAGCAAAGGGGGGTGGGGAGAGGGCAGGTGAATGTGTGGGGGGTGACTGGGGCAGAGCATCCTGGTGTAAAGGCCCAGGGCCTGGCTTGCTGTTATTAAGGTAACCACAGAAAGGAGAATTGAATGCCTCCTTTTGTAGCCCCTCTTGTCATTAAAGGAAAGAATTTTCTCTAAATAACAACTAAAATTTGTTGTGCCTGCATTATTTTGAAAGCTGGAATAAACCAAATCAAGGTGGGAGAGACCTGTCCTTTGATGATAGGAGCAAATTTGAATATGAGGGAGAAAAAAAATGAAGAAATTATTTTTTTTATAAATCTTACAGTTGAATTTTTGAAGTCCTTGTGGTGATTTTGTGTTGCTCTTTTTTTTTTTTTTTTTTAAAGACTTGAGGCTGACAGAGTAGTGTGGCACATTAAAACACTCCATGCTCTTTCCACTGTAGCAGTTAAGTCCACAGAAAGACTTTCCAGAGTCTTGGAGATCTGGTATTTTGTGTGTGCCCTGCTTTTGCAACCACGGAATTTCAACAGGCATCGAAACATCAAAGCCTGATGTTCACAATGTAGCTGTAAGACCTTGCGGAAATGGTAAAATTTGGGCACGTCATTTTTCCTTAAGTCAAAATGCGATTTCTGGCATCAGGTGCTCTGCTGCTACCTGTTTTCAGCTTTTCAGTCTGTAAGGCATTTACAGTCCTCAGCTGGATTAGGTCCACATGAAGAAGACAGACACTGAAGGGATGGGGTGATGATGGAAATTCAGAGTGCAGAGCAGTTAAGAGTCTAAGGGCTAACAATTCATAGTATCAAATATCTGCATTCTCAGCGACTACACTGTCTTCATTAATTTGCAATTACCATGATAAGCTCATGATAAATTTCAGGGGAAAAAAAAAAAGTAATAAATGTCTTGTTAACAGTTAGAAGAGGCATGATGTTAAAAATGCCATAAGAACATTTAAATTCAGACATTTTCCTTAAGATTATATATTAATTAAGTGACTGTAAATCACTAAGAGGCAGCATAATTAAGATTTTAAAATTTATTTTATTTAAGATTTCTTTGTGAAAATGATGACTTGGGCATTGACAGGGATTTATTAAATGAAACTCGTTCACGGAATGACTTTTTTCTTAGCCTTTAATATCTCAATTTGAAACTTATCAGTTTGCCATGCTTTAAGATATATTACACTTCTTAAATGCAAACGTATAACCATTAGCTTTGGATAATAAATGGTCTGTTGTAAGAAATAATTTAGCATATCATCAAAGCAAATAGTAGAACTAATTGCATTCCATTTATCATTGGCCGTGTCAAATCTGGTGTGGTATTTAAAAGCAAACTTTGTCTGAGAATTAAATGGAAGTCATTGACACTGATTATGCTTATGATTGTGTTTACATGTGGTAAAATCTCAGCAACGAATTCCCTAGATATTATTATAATAATTCATTTAAACTCTGCTCCTATTACAGAAAATGGTAAACATTTATCAGCTTCTCAGAGTAAACCTAAGCCAGATCGGTCAGATTTGGAAGATACTGTTTTGACCAGCTGTGAGGAAAGGGGATGTAACAAAAATAACACAGGCCTGGTTGCATCGCTTTGCTTTGCTAACTCTCCCACTGCTTCTGCAAACCTGGCTGGCAACAGCAGAGCCAAGGGGTAGCGCTGACACAGTATCCTCAGCAGGTGACATCCGCGGCTACTGTTCCACTTCCAAGTGTCTTTGGACACTGCCCCACGTTCTTGGGCCAACAGTGGCTCAAGTCCTAGACAAGAGCAGGGATCTTAATGGCAACAAAATTTTAAAAGGGATTTCCTTCCCCATTTTTAAGGACCACAGAAAGGGTGAGCATGGAAAATGGAATTGCAAGCTACGAGTCTTAGAGTTAAGGGCCAGCCCTAAGAGAGAAAGAGTGGCAGATGCACAAGCACAGTTTCCTAGGGGTGAGATCAAACTTGGTTTCACACAATTCAGGACTCAAAAGCACATTGACAGCCAGCCTGTTTGAAAGCCCCAGGTACCAACAGCATCGCTACTGTAGTGGCCTGACAACCAAACGCACAGGACCAGAGCCTGTTCATTCCTGTGTGTACGTGACGGATCCTGCAGATCCTTCTGTGCGCTCTTAACTGTGTCCTAGGGGTAATTATTCCACACTGGTCATTACTGCCAGCCTATCATCCATGGGGTTTCTGTTTCTTAGGCGGGGAGGGGGAGTACTTTTTGAAAATGTCTGTCAACTTCTACGTGAAAAATGCATGTGTTATAGAAAATTCATGCAGAGGGAAGCATGTAGTGCCGCATTCTGCGCATCTTCCTCCTGCTACTCTGTTCATGCCAGCAAAATAAACAGGATTTATCTTAAATGGGTCAGATATTATTTTTCAAATCTCTTGTCACTTGCTTTGAAAGCAGTGAAAGAGTTTGCTGGGATTTTGTCTGTTTAACAGTCCTGCCCCTTCACCCTGGTGGGAAAGGCCTCTGCCTTGCCCTGTGGCTCTCTCATCCCCAGAATGTGTGAGACAGCATCGTCAGTGAAACAGAAGATGCAGGCGCACGTTTGGAGGCATCTTGGGCAGCACGGGAGTGCAACCTCAAGAGACTACTTTCCTTCTTGCTGCTCTTGGATGGCACGGGGGAGATCACCGCTACCTCTCAGAGCTGGGAGGGTGATGAAAGACGTGGACAAGTGGGAAGTGCTTCTCCAGGGTTTAGCTGGAAGTCTTCCTCTTGGAGACTATGAGTCCTGACAAAATGCCCTACCAGCCAGAGGAAGCTCAGCAAACATGGGGGCAGTCTAGGAATGACGAGAAGAACATGTACGTGTTCAGAAAGCTGGAAAGTGACTGACAAGGGCAACTAGCAAAGCCAGGCAGCCTGAAAACACTCTTAATCATTGCATAGACCTAGGACCACATTTGCAGAAGACTACTTCCACAAAAACTACATGGCCGAGAACGCATCTGGGAACAAAAACTCCTTGCAAATGCAACAAACAACAAAGAGAGTATTCATTCCGAAAGAGTTAATAAAAACGAATCTCCCCATTCGGTAATCACCAGTAACAGCACATGATATGCATATTTTTAAACTCCTTGCACGGTACACAGACCCCTTTATCCCACTTTAGTGTTTGAACTGTTGGATTTTTAAGTTGATATAGTCTTATCCCTGTTGACTAGTTCACTCTTCTGGGAATCACCACCTCCTGTTTATCCACAGAGAGGAAACTTCATGCCCCTTCTCCGATCCAGAGTTATTTGTAATGAGAAATTATAAATTCCACGGAGGCCTAACCCTTGGCCTTCAGATGATCCTTCAGGTTTTAGTGATGATCCATGACATGTGAATACTGGGAACTAGCGTGTGAGTGATTAATACACAACTCAGTATCCACCACATAATGAGCCCGAGTCATTCATAAACTGGGCTGGCCTTGAGTGCATTTCCCAACGGTAAAATGTCCATATCTCTGGCAGATACTTAAAGTTTTAGAGTCTTCTTTACTAGTTAAAGCAGCACAGGCATGCAGGTCGCTAGACTCTCAAGTAATGCTCATATTTGGATATTCTCTTTAATAGTCCTTATTTAATAGCTCAGGTGTTTAGTTCACAGTGATTTTCTTTTAGGCTCTGTCCATCCAGTCTAGATTTTTTGGAGGTGAAAACATTCTAGAATTGGACTGATCAGAGACTGTAGCTGTAAAAAGCAAAACTGGGCTTATGATGTACTGCTGGATAGACCCAAACCAGGACTGAATTTTCTCTTGCTTTTTCCTTCTCCCTTTGATTTGGTAAAACAACCCCAATTTAATGTTACTGACTTGTGGTATCTTTATCTTGCGATATATTTATCTTGTGATAACGCCTTGAGCTGCTGCTTCCATTAATTTTCCATGTGTGACATCACCCCACGGGCATCTATAGAAGATAAGTCAGTCAAAATAATGCTGGTATATACACCTTTTTTAACCTTACCATGTGTAAATGACTTAGCAGGAGTATGAGAGCTATTCTGTAACTATTCTGTGTGTACATTAAACTTTCTCACATTCTGAACCCAAACTAACCCATACTAGGAAACTGGGACCTTATTTCTGCCCCCAGTTGGTTTGGTCCAGCAAACAACTCAGTAAATCTGGGTGAGAGGTGACTGCTCCATGTGAGTTAAGGCAGAGATGTCTTTCCTTCCACCAGCTCTGGGCTTTTAAGAATTAGAAATCATTCTTCCAGTTGCTTATCAGTATTTCTGTCAACTGAACAGGACCAGTGATAGCTCTAAAGTACGCAGCAAAGAAAAAGGTCTGAAGAGCAGACTGTCAACTGATATTACTTCCACAAGGTCCTGTTTATACAGGTCGTCATACTAAAAAGAAAGAGTATTTGAACTCCAGTATTTCTACTAGAATAGAACTAAAAAACTAGTATTTCTAGTATTTCTAGCATCGTGGGCACGAGGAATCCAGAGCTGTCACAGTCTTCATTTTCCTTTTCTTCTTCCCTGTGCAGGGGTGTTCCTGCCCCAAGCAGCTCAGACAAAAATGCAATTTGGACTGGTTCTTTCCTCCCACCACAACAGCTGGGTGCTCCGGCTGGAAGGCTACGGATTGTTAACTATACCTGGCACCGAGTGCCACTGCATGTAGGAGGAGCCAGGACAGGGACCGTATTGTCAAGCTCAAGCATTCAGAAATCAAAGCAACCTTTTCCCTACCAGAGGTGGATCGTTATTTGTATTTGTCTTCTGTTGTGCTGAGTTTTCAGTAGCTAGGGACATTTTATTCTCAATGGAAGATTAAATTCCTGTGTAATCACATCATTCCTGCACCTGAGGCTTTAAGAAAAAACACTGCCTGCTGCAGGAGTTGGCAGCAGTGAAGAGGAAGAGGAGATGAAGGAGGAAATAATCTCATTCTCTCACCTGCAGGAGTGGAATCTGACCCCCGCTGCTGACGCCTGGTGACAGAGGGTGCATCAGAGAGGGAGAGGAAATGGGAGAACGAGAGGAGAGAAGAGGTAGCCCATAGGAAGACATAAAGAGAAGGAAATACTTGGGATTAGCGGGGAAGGTCATCGGGCTATGCAGCCTTCAGACATCTGTCCAAAACAATTTGAAGCTCCTGACCACTGGGTTGCCTCGCCAGTGAGTATTTTTTTGCACTCCAAAAGACGAGGTGGGGAAGGGTGTCTTTCCTGCTCTGGTTTATCTGCGTCATAGGGATAACACCTGATCTTGTCTACATCCAACTGTGAACCACACTGAAAAAAAGAGGATGTGTGCAGAAAAAAAAAAAAAGGGAATGTGTTAGAAGTGCCTCACAGTTGGAAGTAAGGGGAACTCAGGGCTGGACATGCATTTTATACTCTGCTGCCTTTTTACCTTTGGAGAAAACACGTGAATTGTTACTCCAGTAATCTATGACACACTGTCCGTGTGGAGCCATGCAAGGCTGGGAAGTATACTTGCTCCAAGTATTAAAACTGAGTGTAGAGAAATGTTAAGGAAGCAGAAGGAAATTTTATGTTAGCTTTTTTACATTTTACCTCTCCAGACAGAACAGGACTGCTGGTCTGTGTAGCACTATAATAAAAATATATATACATTAAGCTATGGCATCAGTTTTCTACTGCTTCATTAGTACCACCAATGGTAGTGAAAAGGCTGTTCAAAGCATTCATCCACCATTTTTTTCCTCATTTTGTATATAGTGACTACACAGTTCAGTCTTTTACTCTCCCAAACAGTGTGCCACTCTTCTTTTTTTCAGATGTGAGAGGATGAGGTTTATGTTTTTGTTTTCACATGCTGCTTCCATCATCTGAACAGGAAATCCTCCCTCCTTCCATAAGTTTTTAAAATAGCTGACAGTGCCCCCAATTAATTGCATATCAAACTGAAGTTCTTTTTCCTGTCCTACGTGACTGTCCTCCTCTCTTAAACGTTCCATCTGTTTTCTTACTCCTGGTAAGAATATCAAAAACATCCCCTACCTACCAGGCCAAGAACTCCTCTGGGAAGATAAATGTAGATGAGGTAGAAGTTACTGAAGTAGCAGTTACATCACTCATGTACTGCTGGGATATCTTTGGGTATTACCATCAGGAAATGTCAAAGAACATAGGTAAAATATATAATTCTTCATAGAACTAGTATTGACTTATTCTTTGTCTTTTCCCTGCTGGATCATTTTTTGGCTGCAGCTAGATGCCTCCAAACTAGTCAGGTCTTTTCCTAGTTTAAAACCCTTCCAAAAATGTTTTTTAGAATACACCTACCCAAAGAATACAGCTTTATGGGTTGCTCCCCTGTGTGTATCATTATAACCTTTGTCCTCCCCTATAGCCCTTCTTCCTCTTTGCCTGTTAATGATTCACATTTATTGTGCTGTGTCCAAGCTCTGCCCAAACCTATCTTCCTATCTCGGTATACCTTTTCTAGTTTGGTTTGTGGTGGTGGTGATGTTATATACTCTGATTCCTCCTCCTGCACTTGCATTCTGGAATAGGAACCCAAACAAATGGGTAAGCCACTGTTGAGGGCGCGATACAGAACATACCTGAGAAAACAGCAGCGTAAGCCACTCCAGCTGTAGTCCTCAGTGCAGCGTTTGTTGTAGATGTATGTGAGAGGTCTTCTAACTTCCTAATCGATGCGCCTGCCTTCGCTGACTTCATCCATAACCTAATAGTGCTGGAAGATGAGACACTGTGATGAGACTGCATATACTTGTCAGTTCACTTCCTCCTCATTTAAAATGATTTGCAAAAGAGAAGGTGACAACAGATGAAAAGAGTAAACGAACACCATCCCTGCATGCTGTGGAACCTGAGTCTTGTTTTGTTTCTGAAGAGATGACAGGTCTATTCACCACTTTTCTGAATTTTCTGTGTTCTAAAACTAAACAAACCCAGTTTTGCCTTAGGAAAAAAAAAAATCCTGTATCTGTATCACAGAATCACAGAAGGGTTTGGGTTGGAAGGGACCTTAAAGACCATCTAGTTCCAACCCCTCTGCCATGGGCAGGGACACCCTCCATTAGACCAGGTTGCTCCAAGCCTCATCCAGCCTGGCCTTGAACACTTCCAGGGATGGGGCATCCACAACATCTCTGGGCAACCTGTTCCAGTGCCTCACCACCCTCTCTGTGATGAACTTTATCCTGGTATCCAATCTCCCCACTTTCAATTTAAACCCATTACCCCTTGTCCTGTAGCAACATACCTTAAAAAAAAAAAAAAATTAACGTGCCCTGAGACGAAGAATTACTTCCAGAACAAGTGCATCTTCTGGGGGGTCTCGATGAACCGGATAACAACGCATTTCAGCGCCCGGAAAGAACCGTGACTACTGGAAGGCGTTTTTCACAACACAGCGCTGGGCGGTTTGGTAGCGTTGACACGGCAGCTCAGGGTTCACCCCCAGCCCCGCC
>NW_010245957.1:0-798 GCF_000690775.1 Eurypyga helias
GCTTTCTGGGCTGCCAGCACACATAGCCTGAGTCTCTCCTCAGGGCTGGCCTCAATCCATTCTCCGCCTAGTCTGTACTTGTTCTTGAGATTGCCTTCTGACTTTAAGATGACAGTGGCCAACTCTGTGAAAAGTACTTTTCTGAGAACAACATTAAATATAAAATTCTGATTATTACAGTGTCTTAAAAGAATACTGAATCAGATCTTCATAAGGAAGAAACCTGACAGGCAACAATCATACAAAAGTAAAAAAAAAAAAAAAAAAAATTGGCCATAGAGGATACAAAATAATGAACTCCAGGTAAAGGAAATGCAGTGGAAGCGCAATGATGTCTGGAAGAGAATTTCTTTTCTTATCTCTTTCAGGAGAGAAACATAACCAGGGTCTTACTTCCACACTGAAATTTATAAAGTTTTTATTCCCATTAAGTAACTGTCACTTCTGAATGAACATATGATTTGGATCATAATATGAAGGAGGTTCATCATTTTCTCCGAAACTGAGACTCAAGAAATTCTTTATTTTATCCCACACAGTTACTCTCACTATTTGAAACTGCAGTATTCTTTTCTGTTTCTAACTCTTTTTCTTTCTGACCCCTGTTAATTATAAAGCACCTCTACAATATCAGATCTGGTCTCTACAGAACACAATGCTTCGTGCTTATCCAAAACTTGATACGTAACTGTGATAGACCCACGCAAACCCAAGTACAGTAATTTCTACTGTAAAATGTATGTGTATATAAATGATAGTCAAAATTTCAAATATGTTTAGTTGTAACCTCAAAACACT
>NW_010245957.1:809-7779 GCF_000690775.1 Eurypyga helias
CTATGCAGTTGTAACTTCTAAAAGTTGTTATAAGAAGTAACGATGGACTTCATCTAAAGTTTATTTCTGGTGACATGGATCTAGTTGTCTTTTAATTTCAAGTGTCCCTCACTCATTTTATTTTGTCTTCCTTGTAACTGGGAAGGGAGGGAGGGAGGGAGGGAAGGAGGGAGGCGGAAGGAAGGCAGGAAAGCAGGAAGGCAGGCAGGAAGGCAGGAAGGCAGGCAGGAAGGCAGGAAGGTGGGAAGGAAGGAAGGAAGGAAGGAAGGAAGGGAGGGAGGGAGGGAGGAAGGAAGGAGGGGAGGGACAGAGGTAGGGAGGGAGGAAAGGAGAGGAGAAAATTAGGTTTCCTTTCTCTAATCAAGAGTCTTTCACTTTGCACAAATTGCTGGTGGCCATGCTATGCAGACTCTTGTAGTAGCTCTAATGGACAATAGGTTAATGTTCATAATTCTGCTCATTTATTGTGTATTGCTGTTTATCCTTTGTGTAATAATAAAAATAATAGAAAATATGTTTTTCATGATGACTGTGACAAGAAAATGAGAGAAAATATGAAGTTAATTAATTTTCAGAGGTTAAATCTGTTCTTATTTCTCTTTGTTTGAGTGAATTTCTCACTTCCAAATTTGCACTGTCCTTCTGGTTAAATAGAAACTTGATGAGAGGAAAAAGAAGGAACTAAATTTGTTAATAAAAGGTATCTATAGGTAGCATGAGAATATAGGCTGCTGGCTTAATTTATTGTTGGTATATATTATACACACATTCAGTTTTCACTTACTCCAGTTCCAAGGTACCAATAAAGATTAGTAGTGAATTTTTATTCTGCTGTAATACACCCTATTTGAGTGTGTATCCTACGCAAAATCAGGGCCAGGTGTTGGTATTAGATCACTCAAGTAGTCAGATGCTCAAAAGAGAATACAGAGAAACAAGATGTTCTACAAAAGCGAGACTCTTCAACATATTTCTGAGCATCTTGTCTATGAATCAGCTCCTTACAAACATATATTAATTCAAAGCACATTGCAATATTATTTTTTCTCTCACACAGTAGAAACCATACAGGAATGAGCAGAATCAGACAGACATACTCAGTTTTTTCAGATGAAAAAAAGAAACAATAGTTCTTAGCTCTAACACAGTACAAGAAAAACATAAGAAAAGGGAGAAGTGGCACAGATGTTAGATTGAAGGGCTGATTATTAACACTTTTTGTCTTTCATTCAGTTAGAGATTTTAGGGCTTTAGGAAAGCCATTTTTTTTTTCTCCTCTAATTCACTGTTCTCCACATTATAGTCCACAACCTTTGATGATGCAGGAGCTATGGTCAAGAATCTTTGGCCACTATGCAGCACAAGACTGTCTGTAAGAGCATTCTCAATTGAATACCCACTTGAATGAAGCTAAGCATCCATGCTGATGTACAATAAAAATTACAGTGTCCAAAGTCCTTCGTAATCGATGTTGGATGTATACAATGAAGGCACTAATCTCCTTCCACTTCAAGGAAGACTTGAAAAAGTAAGTGTACATTTTTATGTTTGTATTCCAGAGCAGATTGGCCTTAAGCACCTCATGCAGTCCTGGTTACTGGATTCAGTTCTGATCAAGTCCTGTTGCTATTGAAGAATAGTATATCTTTCCTCTTTGTAAGGAAACTTGGGTGATAGCATAAGAAAAAAATTACAGCAGTTCCTCTGTCCCGAGCTTCCACAGACCAGGACATAAGTTCACCCCATGGGAAGAACCTGTGTCAAACACAAAGACAATAGCATTGCACTACGTTGACCTAATTTTCAGAGAATCTTAGCTTCCATATGCATTGCTCAAAACAGGCTAAGGTGTTAGTACATTTAATCTTCAGAATATAATTAAAGATGCATGCAGGGCAAAAAACTCCAAATCCTTCCCTTACCACTACACTCATCTGAGTGTCATTCAAACCCATCCCTGAAGTATATTTCTGTATGGTGGTTTTGTTCTGTGCAAGCATATTGTACATCAATTTTATTTCATTATCTCACTACAACCTGTACTGACTGTAAAGTCACAGATGCTTGTCTAATCATATCAAAACTTTTTACTGTTCAGATTATGAGTGCTTTGCTAGCTTTTTTAATTTCTCCCCACTATCTAAGTCTTCTTTTTTATATAAACTCTGCCATTTTATTGTATATTACAGAAATCTTTCTCTAATTTGATGTCATTCATTTTTTAATTTTTTTTTTCGCTTTAACTATTGTGGCTAATTATACAGCAGATCCAAATCTGCATGAATTTTGCAGGCTGCTGCTTGCCTCTCCAGTTCTTTAATTTTCTATTATCTGGAAAATTACTCTAGTGTTGATTGTTAGTCCCTTTCTCCCCTGCTTTGGCCTCATACGCAGATTACAATCAACCAAGGTCCATCCACTGGGTCATCCTATAAATCCTTTCTCAAAAGACATTTCTTTATGCTTGATGGCTTTCCATTTAACTCTTCCTTCAATGTCCACTGCTCCCCATGCTACATAAATCATTAAGAACAGTACTTCTTGCCGTAGCTATCATGCAAGTCTCTACATATTCTGAAGCTTTCGAGTTACTCAGCAATCTAAACTGGGGATACTGGATCTGCTCAGTACGATTTAAATATTACCATGCGTCTGAATCACTCAGCATCTGAATCATAGCCATATGATCTTCTATCTTTATAGTTTTATATATTTATATAAGGAGAAATAGATTTGTTTGGTGGAGTGCAAATTTGCTAATCCACAAGACAACAGGAAAACATTTTATCTTTTGGAGATGTGATTCAGCCTCTTTATAAACTCAGGCAAATACTACCATGTTGTAACTATTTTACATTTCTAAGGTTTCCGTGGAAAAAACAATCTTGACAATTTTGTAGTTTTAGCATGCCTCAAAAGCCATATGATCTCTCTCCTACACTCTCCCTCTGTCATTACAGCTTGGATCATAACTTTGAGTTCTTAAAAGAAAAACGTAACAGGAAAGAATTAACAGCGCCATGAACAATTTCAGTGCTACATAAAGCCTTCCATAAGGTCTCTTCCTTTTTCCGTTACTGAGGTTTGATGTTTATGTCCAGTGGACTTGATTCATGATAATCAAGAGTTCTCTTACAGATCCAGCAAAGGACAAAGCACATCCTAACAGCTGTTCCACTCATTGTTCAGACTGCCCTGGCTTTGATAGTAGATTTAAGTCAAAGTTGTCTTACATGCTCTGGGAAACCTGACTCTGAGCTCTGACGTGCTAAGAGCTGTGCGTGCATGCATGCTGAGTTTCTTGTCGTCCTGTTACAACCGATAGAAACAATGGCTGATTCTTTGACAGATGCACTTATCCAACAACAACATGACTGAGACCTGCAACTAAAACATGATAAAAAAGCTGAATACTCATTTTTCTTCCTTTAGT
Source organism: Eurypyga helias (assembly GCF_000690775.1). Classification (NCBI taxonomy): domain Eukaryota; kingdom Metazoa; phylum Chordata; class Aves; order Eurypygiformes; family Eurypygidae; genus Eurypyga; species Eurypyga helias. The sequence continues at coordinate 4,243 of NW_010245957.1, forward strand.
GAGAGAAGTTCTCAAATAAACAAATTGTATCTTCTGAATCAATGCAAGGATCTATTATCCTTGAAGGCTGACCAGTTGCCTTCAGCCAGTAAATTTTGGACCCACTCAGAGCTCAAATTACTGTACATGGTAAGAAAAAAATATATATCGTGCTGGCATATTGGAGCTAATTCTGGGCTTAGCTATATAAAGTTTACAAAGGTTGAAATAAACCCAGTGTACAAAGTTAAAATGAGTCATGCAGTGGTTCATTTTTCTTCCAACCCAAAATATATTATTGTCAAAAAGCCAAATGTGTTTTGATGTGCATGTTATACAAAGCCCTACAGGATGCAACTGCATCACACTGAGAAAAATAAGAAACAGGTTATTCCCCCCCATAAAGCCCTCACTGAAAGAAAACTGTCCAAAGTTCATATAATCAATGTAAAGGCTGTTAAACATGTCAAACTCTATTAAAACTGATGTTTGTTTCACAAAATTAATGGAAAGACTAACTCAAAGTTCCATTCTTGGAAAAAAAGAAAAAGAAAACACAAAACAAACAAACAAAGATATGTATTTAGGCAAACTCTGAATCCATCTTGTCTCAGGGTAGTATCAAGATTGTGAGACACTGTGGGCAGTGCTCTCCAGCATCAATGAGTGTAGCGGATGTGCTTCACCAAGCCAGGTTGTGTTCCAGCAGTGTGCCTGCTTAGTAAAACTTCACCATGTTTTAGTTCTGTTGTCGCTGAACGAAAGAAAAAAAAAAACAAAACGCCTCTTGTTGAGCAAATCTTGTTTGTTGCTCAGCTCATCACTCCAGATCCCTTTGTATTCAATGGCAGGAAACAGACACTCCTGGGAGGTGTTTTGCTAACTCTGCATTAGGTGCCTGAAATTGTTTGAATGGGTTATGCCATAAAACCCTTATTTATTCCCACTACTGTCTTTGGATATAAGCTGTGATGTCCATGAACAAGCTGGTGCCTGTGTTATGCTCCTTCAGTATAACATCTACACTCAGTTAAAATATTGTGAAGAGACATCAGTGGGCCAAATTTCTCTCTGGAGGAAGCTGCATTCACAGATTTCATTGAATGACACTGGTTTTTAGCAGAGAAGGATCTGTCCCATTTTTCTCCAAGTCACTGGCTTTACTTCTTCACTTCTGTTAATTTAACAATAGAGTTGGTTTGATCCAGATGGAAACAACAGTCCAGGTGGCTGCTTGTTCTTTCCTCCCCCAGTGGGATAGGAAGGAGAAAATACAAGGAAAAGTTTGTGGGTTGAGACAAGGACAGGGAGGGTCATGGGCAAAACAGACTTGACTTGGAGAAGAAAATTAGTTACCAATTAAATGAGAGTAGGATGATGAGAGGAAAACCAAAACAGATCTTAAAAGCCTGCTCCCCAACCCTTCCCTTCTTCCCAGGCTCAGTTTCTTCCTTGTTTCTCTACCTCCTCCCCCAGAGAGGCACGGGTTTCCCAGTCAGTTCACCAGACATTGTCTCTGCTGCTCCTTTCTCCTCAGGGAAGGTTCCTCACACTCTGCCCCTGCTCCATCATGGGGCTCCTCCCACGACAGACAGTCCTCCATCAAACTCCCTGGCATGAGTCCTTCCCATGGGCGGCAGTTTTCTCCTCCAACTGCTCTAGCCTAAGTCCCTCCCAAGCAGTGTAGTACTTCAGGAGCAGCCTATTCCACCGTGATCTTCCTACAAGGTCACAGCCTCCTTCAGGGTTGCCCCTGCTCTGGCGTGGGGCCCTGCCCCGGATGTAGGGAGGTCTCTGCATCCCCATGACCCTCCATGGCTGCAAGTCACAGCCTGCACTCTCACCACAGACTTTTGGTGTCTGCCTGGTTGTCTCTCCCCTGTCCCACTGCTCACTCCATGCTGATTCTTTCCACCTGTTTCTGCTTCTGCTGTTACCTTTCTTTTAGTGTTTTCCCCAGTTAAATATGTTAATCACAGAGGTGCTGACTGGCTCAGCCATGGCCAGAGGTGGGTCTGACTTGGAGCCGGGGGAGCTTCTCCCAAGATTTCCACAGGAGTCATCCCTGAGGCCCTTCCCTCACTACCAAACTCCCCACCACAGAAACCCAACACAAAATGTAAATACATTGTTGAGTCTGTGTTTGTTTAATGAGCACCCCAAACCATTTCCAAATTACTTTGAGAGTTGCTAGTTTATGGCTGGATTATGAACTCCTTGTTTCTGCGCTTGGTGTAACATACAAACATATGTCTTCCTCTTTGCTAGATCTGCGGAAGTTGGGCCTTGAAGGTCTGCAACCAGCTACCGGAGAGGCTTAACGTGTAACTCTACTTCTGAACATGTCAGTTTTCATGCTCTTCCAGATTGGCTTGTTTCATTCTCTATGGCACTGAAAATGATTCCAACCACCTTAGCAGCACAAAAGCACATTATTCTTTTTCACAGCTGTTTTGAATTCTTAATGCTGACAAGGGACACATTTTCAAGTGAGACCGGGGAAGTTCTTGGCTGAGAAATCCTTCTCAGACCACTGAATACTGAGACACTGCCCCTGTTCAGGAATCTCTTGAGCCCCACATGCTAAGGACCTAAGAATGGACTTAAAGACACTTTACTTCATCTCCTTGTCCTCAACTTTTACTCTCCATGAGACATTTGCTTTACACCTCTGTCAGAGACAGGAGACTGAGCTGGGTAGACCTCTGCTCTGATTTATTTTAGCTATCCTGATGTTCATAAGCATTCAGGTTGCAGGTTGTGTTTGTGTGTAAGCACTGACAAACATTACTATTGTCTCTGCAGTCTGCAGAGAACATCTACAGACTTTTGGGCTTCTTTGTCTTTTTAAAAAGGTTGTAATTCTGGTAACATACAGAATATCTGTATCTACCTGCATTTTAAGACTACAGAAATATTAAACAAATAATATGGTTGCTAGTACAAGAGTCATCTGTATGCTATCAACTTCAAATCTTAATCAGAAGATTAAACTCAGGTATCCTGATGTAACATTGGTGTAATTCCATCTCACCAGTTTCTCCTCTCAATTACACTGGTTCAAAGCTGATGAGTTGGACTATTTTATTGTCACAGTTTTAAACTACAGAATTAAACTAACTGTGAAAAAATGCAGACAATAGATTGGTTAATACTCAGTCAAGAAGAATGGATTTTTGATGAAATTTAAAGCAATATTTCTGCATGGATAAAATATGTTCAGGGGTGGTTACATGCATAAGAATTCACAAATGTAGACAGAATGGAGTAAGCAAAAGAAAGAAGGAAAATTCAGCTTCTGGTTTTATTGCCAATTATAGGTATTTGATGGAAAAATAATACCTGAACAGTTTTAAGATGACATTTTCACTATCAGTATCAGTAGTAGATCTTCAAGGTCCCTAGATTAAGGGGTCTAAATTTGCTTTTGTGCACAACCTGGAGGGGAAAATGATCCTCTGACAGTGAGGGTTCAAGAGTCAGAACTCAGAATGACCTAAGTCCATCAAGATCTGCTGAAATCAAGGAAGTTTCTCTGCTGTCGTGGTTTAACTCCGG
>NW_010245958.1:0-19843 GCF_000690775.1 Eurypyga helias
TTCTGTGATTCTGTGATTTTGTGATGTGTCTGGTGACAGACACAATGGTACAAGGTATGAGGGTACCCTTTTTTTTCCAGAGTTGTGCCAATCAACTGTGACTGCTGGGAAAATAAGAGGTCACAGCTATACCCCAAGCGCAGGTACACCTCATGTGACCAAGCAAAAACCCAGAGTTGGCTTTGTGTTGTTTCTTGGTGGGATGGGGCCAGGTTCTGCACTGGTACCTCCCCAGGGGGCTGAATCACATGCACTGCAACTTGAGCCGCTGCCGACTAAGGCACTCTGCGTTTTTCCTTGATACAGTTGCTGGAGATGATGGAGGGGGAAACTTGGTGTCGCCGTCAAACTCCCCAGATTTTTTTCCTGTATCTTTAGAAACAGTCAATGTGACTCTCGCAGGTCTAGAGGCTGGATATGAGCTGGATATGACTCCAGCTGCGTTTGCTCTGCCTTCCGTGAGTGAGTGAGTCAGTCAGTCAGTCAGTGAGGGAGTGAGTGAGGGGGTGAGTGAGGAGGTGAGTGAGGGGTGGTGTGGGTGTTCCCACCATTTTCTGCTCCATTTTGTAGTTTAGACTTATTTTGAGTGAACAAAAAGCTCATTGACAGCCCCTGTGATGGGCTGAAGGAGTGCTCCAAACAGACTGTTTTCCAGGCTCTTGTCGAGGCATGGCTCCTCCTCTTTTACTGTCCGAAAAGCTGTCATGACACGTCCTGAAGAAACCTGCAGAAGAAATGCTGGCCTGGTTCCCACTTGGCCCGGCTCCCAAGCGTGACACTGAAGGTCAGTGGTTCACTCCTGTGGAATCCCAGACCTCTTCTGCATTTGTTTTCCTCCTCTTTCCACTCCCCTAATCTGATAAATCATGTGGAGACAGGCAAGAGAGGAGGAGGAGGAGTATGTGATGTAAGCTCTGCTCCGGCAAAGTTACGACACAGGACCACAGTGCCTGCAGCTCACGGGGGTTTGATGGTGGGTACTGGAGGAGGACTATGAATCTGCCTCTGTGTGAGACCCAGCAGGTGAAGTACTGTCCTCACTTGCGGAGAAGAAAGCCGAGCACCGTGTCTGCTTAGCGGCACACACTCTTGCAGCCTCCCGCTTTGCTGCCTGCCACAGGCACCTGTAATGAGAAAAACAACATCTGTGCGCTGAGAACAGCCCTGCAGAAAGGGAGGCGTGGAGGCAGCTGCGCTGCTGGGGTAAGTCTGTTCCTGCTTCTCGCGTGTTCCCGTTCATTACAGGCTGATGGTTTGGGGGATGCAAAGGAAGTGGAGTGGAGCGAGCTGGAATGCATGTGGATTGTTTGAGGGCATGTAAGCATATGAAATCCCTGCTGGATTGAATCTGAGCCAGCTGATAATCACTGACTAATCTCTCTGCTGGCAGATTCTGCCCGGATTACGAGGGCGTATGTCTCTGTGTCAGGATGCATATGAGATGTGCTTGTGCTAAGGGTCTTGGGGTACGTGTCAGGGAAACACACCAAAAAGGGGTTTGACTGCAGTGATTGACTGCAGGGGAGAAATCTGTGGAATTATGCTTCTGTCACCAACATGGTGCTGCGTGTGCCGTTGCATGTCAGGATGTGAGGTCTGCAGTCAGGGAGGTGTAGGTATAGCAAGTTTTTTTGTTTACTATGATTCACTGGAGTAAATGTGTATGAAATTGGGATATTAGAAAAGCCTTATTAATTTTAACAAGTTTTATCCAGATGTGCAAAGTCAAAAGTATAGTCAGTAAACAGTGCCAGGCATGCTTTATGCATTTGTAGTTCCAGCAAAACTATGTGGTCTGGGTATTAGAAACTCTTTATATTCATAAGGCTCCCTAAAACACGTTTATGCCAGTATAAGAGGCATTATATTAAGCTACAGGTTTCCCTGATGTGTAATGCACAAGGTACTGTGCTGCAGGGACCCAGCAGGCACAGGGGAGCAGGGGACAGGTCCAAAGAAGGTGTGGGTACTCTTATACTCATCAGTCTATGAGAAGTCAAAGGAGAAAGTGTGTTTTTCTCAGTACCAGGTGGAGATTAAACTGGGAAGAAGCTCTCCTGTGTATTTGCTAATGGAGAGAATGAGGGAGACAACACAAGCTGTTGAAAGTAACTACAATAAAGTGTTTTCCAGGTGAACTTCCAAATGCCATTGAAAAGGTCTCCCTGCTAAAGGAAAGAAGGGAAGAGGAGAAGCTTCATATTATGTATGAGTATTCTACTTTTATATACTGTATTGTGGAACATATACAAGATAAAGCAAAATAAACAGTGGATAAACTGGGTCTTGGGAAGCCCAACAACCAACCCAGCTCAGTTAACATCTCTGGAGTTGCAGCAGTACTATATTAATCCCAAACTGCCTGCTAGCATTGTGAATCTCCAGGGATGCCTGCAGAAGGATGTAGTTATGTCACCTGGTGCGTGTCCTTGCGTGAATGTTGTGTCTCCACTGCATTAGAAAAATTATCACGTGATAGATTTCCCAACATGGTACACAGAACTCCTGGCTCTGCTATTTTGCATGCAGCTATTCAGAGTATTTTTAGAGGTGAAACCTCAACCAAATATCAAAATATGGAAATAGAAGTTAAATAACTAATCATTACAAGGGGGGGTGTCTTCCTTTTTTAAACATGACTCTAATCCTGGTTGAAAATTTCAATTTCTATAGACAACAAACTATTTTCTTTTCATTAGCTGTAGTCCTGAGCCTTTGTCTAAGGATCCTGCTTACTCAACACTCAGTCAGGGCTAGGATAAATGGAGTTAATATTATTCTGGGGATGCTAAGTTTAATTTCTTTCCAGAACCTGTGATGGCTTCAACTTGGCAGAAAACTCAGGAATTCTACAACTGGATCCTTGAAAGTGGAGGTAGGTAGAGATACTGTCTTAAATAGGAAATTCCACATAATTAGCATGATCATGAAGAACAAGCCTAGAAGGACAATGATCCTCATATGAGCCCACATTTTTTTTCACTAGGCAGATTTTCACTTTTCCTTCTCCATGATCATGAACTTCCCTTAAGTCTTGAAATATATCTCAGGGACGCTCTACTGGGATCACTGTAAGGAATGAAGGGCTGGGTGATTTTCCCTGCCCATAGCTAGGAACTCTCAGCAGCTTTCTGTTCAATGTACAATGGGCTATGACAGGATGATGAGCAATACGTGCTCAGGGTTGCCTTTTAGGTCTGGAATATTAAAGCAATTGAATTTTTTAAAAGGCATATTCCTGTTTCATAGAAAAGCTCAATAGACCAAATTGTTAATACTTTGAGGTTTAAATCCCTTGTGAAGTCAGTAAATCCTATTATCAAATGAACTGTTGGCAGAAACGACTCTTCAGTGTTTGAGATTTGACATTTGCAGTTAGGACTTCAGTTAGGATCTTCAATAGCTAGAGCTTCTGCAGGTCCTGTTTGGTTCCACAGGGCTCTGTTGGATCCACGAACATAAGGAGAAGTCACGAAATGGCATGAAGGTAGAATGGCAGGCCTGCATGGTGGCTTTGACAGGAGAAGAACAAGGGGGATAGCCTTCAGGCTGTAAAGGTTTCAGGACTTAAATTTCAGAAGAAAGTCTAAATTGGGATTCAGGACTTCTGACAAGCTGTTAAATCCAGAAGTGGGATATCATAGAATCATAGAATCATAGAATGGTTTGGGTGTGAAGGGACCTTAAAGATCATCTAGTTCCAACCCCCCTGCCATGGGCAGGGACACCTTGCACTAGACCAGGTTGCTCCAAGCTTCATCCAGCCTGGCCTTGGACACTTCCAGGGATGGGGCATCCACAGCTTCTCTGGGCAACCTGTCCCAGTGCCTCCCCATCCTCTCTGGGAAGAACTTCTTCCTGATATGTAATCTATATCTCCCTGCTTTCAATTTAAACCCATTACCCCTTGTCCTGTCACTACAGGCCCTTGTAAAAAAGTCCCCCCCAGCTTCCTTGTAGCCCCTTTCAGGTACTGGAAGGTGCTATAAGGTCTCCCCGGAGCCTTCTCTTCTCCAGGCTGAACACCCCCAACTCTCAGCCTGTCCCCAGAGCAGAGGGGCTCCAGCCCTCGGACCATCTTCATGGCCTCCTCTGGACTCGCTCCAAGTGGTCAATATCCTTCTGATGTTGAGGGCCCCACAGCTGGACGCAGCACTCCAGGTGGGGTCTCACAAGAGCAGATCAAAGATCTCATGATATAACCCATGACAGAATAGTAAACAATTGGGATGTTATGAAGGGATGTGGATTAAGAGTCATGTGAATAGGAATAGCATTAAAAAAAAAAAAATGCAAAGGAAGTTGTTGAGGGAGTCTCGCAGAGCAGTGACCACCGAGGGAATAGAAGAGGAAAGCATGAATGGGAACTGGGCCATTTTTGAAATTCTATGTCTTCAGCATTTCTGTGGGTCCACAATAATCCAAGATTAGGAGGAAGTGGCATGACCGAAAAGCTGTTGAGCTTCCTTTTGCTACAGGACTGAAGAGCAGTTTTAGCAGGGAGAAGCATTTTTGTCTTTTATTTTTCCCAGTGGAATGGCATGCTTTTAAGAGAGTCCCTCCTATGAGTAGACATAAAATTGAAGGGGTGGAGAATTTCACGTGTCCTGAGGGGTGGGATGTAAATAGCACGGATGTTTGAAACAGTGGTGTTTAGCTGTAAAGATTTACACTCCTGAAGAGCCAGGAAGTGTTTGGTTTGTTCTGTTCGTCCCTGCTGCATGTGTCTTGAACCACTTCTTTCACCCGTGTGTGGGAGAGTCTTGCAGCCTGTGGTGGAGGCTCCAGCTCCTGACAGCAGAGGTCTGCTCAGTACTGTGCTGCCGAGGCTGGCAGAGCACTCTTCTAGTGCTACAGTCCCAGTCAAATGTTGTGCTAAAGCCTTTTAGCAGAGTCTGGCACGTGGAGCTCCAGGGTAGGAGAAGGACTGTGGAATCACTTTGTACAGACACCTGCGATACCAATTCTCTTTTTGCTAGAGAGCATGCTGCAGAGAGCACGCTGAAGGGAGGGAATTAAATTTATCTGCTATACAGTATAAGGAATGTGCCAGCTTTTGCTGTGTGTTTTGCTTTTCAGATCCAAGGACAGACCCGTGGCCCCTGGTCCATTCTCCACTTCCAGTCACATTTCTCTTTGTCTCCTACCTCTTTGTTGTGGCACTGGGGCCCTTCTACATGCGCCAGCGGAAACCACTGAACCTGCGAGGCCTGCTGATCACCTACAATCTAGCCATGATGGCATTATCAAGCTACATGTTTTATGAGGTGAGAAGACAGGATTGGCTCCTAGGTAAGCACCCGGCAAGTGTTTGAAAGCCAGAGCCATTTCAGCAGCTTTGGCTGATGGACTCTATTGGAGGGAGTGGGAGCCGATTTGGACACGTCTGTGTTTGGCCACAAGAAAAATGATATTGCCCTGTTGAAAGCGTTATTTCCAGAGCATTTCTCATTTCCTCCCATTTCTCAATCTTCCTCTCATTCAGAAAATTAACCTTGCAAGGTTCCTGAATGAACGAGTTGAAAGTTGAGATCTCCCCGATAGACACAGAGTGTACAGAGGATGTGGAACCTCCTTATTTCATCTCAGGTCTGGCTGTTGAGGGACCTGTCCAAGAATAAGAGCTGCTTTTCCAGACTTACACAGTCCTCTCCAGGAGTGTCAAGCGCACTGCAGCCTCCTGCTGCGGGGAGTATCGATGACATTGTTTTCTGCTTCTCCATGCATAAGCCTTTCTACAAGCCTTTCCCGAGTTTATGTGGGCCAGTAAAAACTCTTCAAGGGAACATGGCTGAACAGGTTTGAAAAACATTGTGATGTTGACAAATGTGTTCTTTTAATTTATAACACAATTGTTCCATTTAGTTGAAGAAAATTGTAATATTTTTTTTTGAGCAAATACTACTCAATCTGAGGACAGGTATGAAAATTGCTTGGTTGGTCAGTTATACTGGTTACATGGTCCAGTTTTTAGTTTTCCAATTAATAGGTAAATTCAAACAGCCAGAACAAAATTGTATGTGAACTTTGCAAAGGAAAATGGTATTTTCAGAGAGATCCTGAAGCCTAGAACGCACTGTTCATACTGAAGCATTTTTGAGCACTCCACCAATTACATAAAGAGTTACGAATGTGCCCAGACTGAATTTTGTTTTTCAGATTCCAGCAAGGATGCGCAGTACTGTTTTAGGATTTTACTACTTGCTCAGCTATATGAATTACATGGATTTTCTGTCAGGGAGTACTAGATTGAGACCCTACTGCTTTAGCCTTCAGACGCACATCTTTTTGGAACAGATGGCATTGAACAGATCTCTATGGCTTTTCTTTTGTTTCAGTTTCTGGTAACTTCAGTCTTGGCCGACTACAGCTACCTGTGCCAGCCAGTGGATTATAGCCGAAGTGACCTTGGAATGAGGGTACAGTTCCATACAAAGCTTGCCTTAGGCTCTGCTCTTCCTGTGGGTATGCAGATTGTTTTGCTCATAAATAGCAATTTGCATGCCGAAGAAGGCTTTTACTCCAGTATGTTGCTTGTAAATCTGTTTCTCTAGACTGACTGCTTCAACAGTAGCCCTTTGCTTTAGTTCTGTATAAACTAACCATCTCAGTCAACATAGACATCTAAGTTCCCTCTTTGATTACTGGAGAGTGATCTAAAGATATATAATTAGATATGTATATACTATATATATATTGCAAATACCTCTGAAATATATGTGGATCTTTTGACTATATAAGGCTTCTGGATGATCACTCTCAAGAAGAAAACCAATTTTTATGTCCTCAACTTTGCATGACATAGATCTTAGCCAAAATTTCTTTTAGCAGAGGGATTTGGCTAAAACTATTCCTTGTCTGGTCATCGCAGAGGATGTAGAGTCCCACCAGCTTCATCTTTCCGAAATGCTGCCTGATTTTTTTCTGTTTGAGTTCAGAGCTACTATGCTTTGCTTCCAGACATAACCAGACCTTGAACAGTTGAAGGCATGAGTATTACTTTTTCAGTTTTTCAGATACTTGCTATCAGGCTAGAAACAGTTTCTGAGCAGTTCACCCTTGCCTTGTCAAGGAGCAAACAACTTAGCAAGTCAATCGTAAAGACCCTTAGTTTTTCCCCTTCGCTGTCGATCCCAGGTGGGCAGCGTTCACAGGGGGCGCAGTTGAAAATCTCAGGCAGTGGGACTGAACAGTGATTTTGCTGAGGTCTCTAACAGCGTTTCCTTGTGCTGCCCAGCAGATGGCAAGAGTGTGTTGGTGGTTCTTCTTCTCCAAAGTCATCGAGCTGCTTGATACGGTAAGGAGGGCTCGGCTGGGCTCCATAGCGGGGCTGGTGCTGAAAATAAATCACTTCCTTGTCAGAAAGGGGCACGTTGCTAAGATCCTGTAATGATTGGGTTGATGCTTTTCAGTAAATGCTGTTTGCATGTGCTCTGCTCTGCCTGTTTGGGGGAATAAGGCAGAAAGGTAAACAAGATGGCTCAGCTTCAGCGTGCTGGTTATTGACAGCGTTTGGCATGCAAGAGTCCAGTACCACCACTGGGTATCATACTGGTAGGCTTCCTCAAAAGCTCCTTTCCAGAACACACGACTCGCTGCTGTCCAGTTTGCCCATCTCTGTCCCAGTGGCTACACACATTCACTCTCCAGCACCCTTCCTGCAGGTGGGCATTCCCTCCTAACCCCAGTGCTAGGGGTGAAGCTTTATCCATAGCCAACCGTATCCTGGGCTGTGCCAACCATATCCTGAGCTGTGCCAACCGTATCCTGGGCTGTATCCAGAGCAGCGTGGCCAGCAGATCGAGGGAGGTGATTCTGCCCCTGTACTCTGCTCTGGTGAGACCCCACCTGGAGTGCTGCGTCCAGCTGTGGAACCCCCAATATCAGAAGGATATTGACCACTTGGAGCGAGTCCAGAGGAGGCCACGGAGATGATCAGACGGCTCGAGCACCTCTCCTATGACGAAAGGCTGCGAGAACTGGGCTTGTTCAGCCTGGAGAAGAGAAGGCTCCAAGGAGACCTCATTGCAGCTTTCCAGTACCTGAAGGGGCTACAACGGTGCTGGGAGAGGACTTTTTACAAGGGCCTGTAGTGATAGGACAAAGGGTAACAGGTACAAATTGAAAACAGGGAGGTTTAGGTTAGATATCAGGAAGAAATTCTTCACAGAGAGGGTAGTGAGGCACTGGAACAGGTTGCCCAGAGAAGCTGTGGATGCCCCATCCCTGGATGTCTTCAAGGCCAGGCTGGATGAGGCTTGGAGCAACCTGGTCTAGTGGAAGGTGTCCCTGCCCATGGCAGGGGGGTTGAAACTAGATGATCTTTAAGGTCCCTTCCAACCCTAACCATTCTATGATTCTATGATTCCATGGCTATTCCCAGATGGTCCCCCCAGTTCTTAGCTACCAGCTGATTAAAGCTGCCATTCAGCATCTGCCATGGCCTGTCTGGCTGAATAATAGTGGTTATTTGGGCAGTGAAGAAACTGCAAATGTACAAGTATATGTTCTGGTATTTTGGCTGCAACAGGTCATCCCAAATTTGTGGCTTACAGGTTTGTGTCCCATGTGAAACTGAAAGTTCATCTGAAGACAGAATCATTTTATAGTTTGTCTTCAGGTGTCTTCCCATATTATAAGTAGTTGACTGAACTAGCAAGGGATTCCCATCTCTCCGCTTGGTCAGCAGGAGATAGCCTAGTCAGCAGCTGTACCCCAGCCTCTCTAAGGCTTCACAGTCTAGTGCTCTTTGGGGGATAAGTTGACAACACAGTGTCTGAAAATTCAATCAGCGTGTGGAGCCTTCCTAGACCTATTGCCAGTGGGTTGAGCAATTTTCCCTGTGTTGTCATCAGCAAAAACACCCAGCTTTTTGTCAGTCCCAAGTCCCTGATAAGCAGATTCACTTCTTGTGTATGTGTGTGTGCATGTGTGTGCGCTGAAATACCTGATATGTATTCATCTGCCAAAATAATTTTCTTTACAAATGATTCCAAAAGGGTTTGGACATTCAACACAGCACTTTGTTCTGTGGATCATTCTCTGGTACCTGTAAACATCTAACCTGTGTTCTGAAAAGGACCAGATCCAGGCAGCTGCAAATATATGGAAGCTCATTCAGAGACTCAGATAAAAATAGCTGGGGGTCTGTGGAAGAAATTCTACTCGCCAGTTCATCCCCATTCCCCATAAGATCCATTGCACATGTTGCCATTTCGCCAGTTCTTATCCACAGCAGAGGAAATGGATTTGAGAGATTCAGAATCATAATTACATATTCTTAGTAGTGTAAATCTAAACACATCGACTTAAGATTTTCCTTTGTCTGGTTTCTTTCAGGTTTTCTTTATTCTGCGCAAGAAACCAGAACAGGTGACTTTTCTGCATGTATACCATCACGGCACCATGCTGTTCAACTGGTGGTCAGGGGTCAAATATGTGCCTGGAGGACAAGGTATGCTTCCGTAGGCACCTTGTGTTTCAGCTTTTCTTGTGCTGTGGAGACAACATAAACAGGGCAGATGGGCTGACTGGCAGGTAGGAAGCTCACCTATTTCCAAAGGTGTGAAAAATATGTGCATTTCAGTTTATACCATCTGCTCAGCTCTGAGGGCTATTTATCCTGTTATATTCAGTGCCTCATCCAGAATGGGAATGTGCCAGTCATTCCTCCTCCCAACAGAAACAATAACAAGATCTATTTACATCTCCACCCAGGCCAGTGCTCCCCCCATCCCCATTCAGCTGGTCCTGGTGCAGCAGCCCAGGTTCTGGCTCTGCTGCTCTGCCTCGGTCCAGCCTAGTCCCCACTCCCTTTCTGTCAAGACTGCTTCTCCATTTTTCTCCACCAAAGAGAAGCATCTGTAGCTGACACAGCGTACTAGGCCATGATAGATCGGCCCTACAAGATTCTGGGACATTCTTTTTCAGGAAGCAATTTTGGCCTTGACACCAGAAGGGTATGAAATGCTTAGGTCAGAAGGTCAAGAATTCTCTCCTCTGCCTTTGAAGCTCTTCTCTGTCTCTGAACACTAGACATGGGATGGGTATATGCTGAAAAGAGAAAGGAGAATATGACATGCTTCCTAGGCAGAGTCTGGATTGAAGGTTCGTGCACAGGGGTGATATGATGTGTTTTGAAATCATCATCATAGTGGCTCTGAGCTCATCACAGGGTTAGTCTTGAATGGTTTGTGTGTCTTGTTCATTCTGACTTCTTTACTCCTCAGCCTTCTTTATCGGGATGCTAAACTCCTTTGTACACATCTTCATGTACGGCTATTATGCCTTGGCCAGCCTGGGACCACAGATACACCGTTACCTATGGTGGAAGCGTTACCTAACCATCATGCAGCTGGTAATTAATTCCATCTGCTCATCTCCGCACAGCCGTGTCTTGGGTGGGATGGCCCCTGCTCCCTGTCTCTGTCCCCTCACTGGCTCAAGTCTCTCTGTTTGCTGCCTATGGAAATCATCATGTCCTTAGGTGTCCTCATGGACCGTTGTGAGACGTGAACTGATTGGTGACATGCTCTGAATGGTACTCAGAAAACTAGCAAGAGGCCTTCAGTGACCACATCAACTAATAAGCCCTCACCTTTGTAAGACAGAAAAAATTAATCATTAGACTCTGTTCTTTGCTGCTGTATATGGCAGCCTTTTCCTCTCTGGAGCCCTGTAAAGACAGCTAGATTCTGAGAGATGTGGGGCAGTAACTCGGGAAAACTTTGGATTGTCAGTAGGACAAGAGATTGGGCAGCCTTCTTTCTGTTTCTTCAGCAAGGAAGAGTATGTCTAACTGAAGAAAAATAGAGATGAATTAAAGAAAAATATGTGTAGAGAATCCTTCTGTAGAGAATCCCTTTGGATTTTCTTTCCCTCATCTCTGAAGAGGTGGCAATTCCTGACAAACCTATGGTTTTTCAAAGATAGAGCATAAAAGCAATGTTCCAGGCAAGGACAATGACTATAGTTAAGCATGTGGGAGAGTTAATTTCACACAAAGAGAGGTTATGCAAACAAAAAGTGTGCAGCTACCAGAGAAGAGTAAGAAGGAGCTCGGGTATATGTAAAACAGTGGTGCACTGAAGGCTGGTCCAGAATTTTTATTTATCCTGAATGGTGAAAGCAAAACAAGAAAGCATTGCGTGAAATGAAAAGGAATTTATAATGCAAAATATAGCACAGGAACTCAGTTTTCATTTTACATACTCTCAGTAGGCAGAACTCATTGCTTCAGCATATTGAGACAGGTGACACAGTAAAATACATAAGAAAAAGGATTAATGTTTAAACGAATTAAAGTAGCATCTGTAGTTCTTCTCTGTATGCTAAAATAGAAATCAGAGTTGTTATGGGTATAATAATCTGTTTACCATCAGGGAAGGTGAGGAGTCTCCCACTTTATTTCCCGTATCACAAGACATCAGCTACTGGCCTGTGGCAAAGTGGCACAAGGGCAGTTGCTCCTTGGCAAGAGAGGCTGGATTCCAAACCTGCTCCTTCCAGCGGTGGGCCAGCCTCAACGCTTGGTGGGCACTTGACACCCTTTCATGTTGGGAAAACACTGCTGGGCTTGAAAGACAAATTTTTTCAGGGATTTCAGGAGAGGCAAGCAGGTGGCACTCTGGGTTGAGGACACTACTAGTATGTTGTGCTACTCTTTATGATAGACCAAACGGTCACTTGGGGAATGTCTCATGTAGGTTCCCTAATATGGCTGCTTCTTTTTTTCCCCCCCTCTTCCAGTGCCAGTTTGTAGCCATTGCTGCTCATTCTTCCTACAACCTCTTCACAGAATGCCCGTTTCCTGATGGCTTCAACACTGCAGTCTTCCTCTACATTCTCAGCCTCATTGCTCTCTTCCTACACTTCTACTATCAGACCTACACTAGGGGAAAGCAGGAGAAGCTAACTTAAAGAAAATCAAAGAGGAGAGTGAGCACAGTCTGATGAACGTGCACATTCTGCTTCTAACATGATTCCATGAAGAGAATGTGTTTGGGGAGTGTGTGCAAGGCTCTTGTGTGGAGGCTCCTGGTTGCCTTCAAATATTTCCAGCTAAGAAGAAAAAAGAATGACATAAACTCAGGGGTTTAGGTATTGAGGAGCACACTTAATTGAAACTGATGCAAAGCCAAGCCAAGCAGTCATCAACATACAGCCTTTGTGAACTTAGCGCCAGAAGATCTCTTCCTTTCCTCCCATCTGTTAGCTCAGTTTGCAAGGTCCTGTGTCCAGCCATGACTCCTTGGCTCATCTTAGGCTACAGAGGGTTTCTTTGCATTCATAAGACTATCACAGCTTACCATTCTAGATCAGGCGGGTTCAGGTGCATCCAGCCTGAAAGCAACATCCAGGTAACAACTCACCTGTACACTGCATCCCAGCCTTTCCTATCAGGAAAGCTCCCACCAGGACCCGGGTAAACTACATCTATATGGTCCTGATGATTTAACTTTGTATTAGCATGTAGGAAATTGGACATTACGTTGTCCAACTGGACAGGTACCTCTCTTCCTTCACTGTTCTGAAGCTAAAGAAGGAATTATTAACAGTTTAATCCTAAGTAGGAAACGAATGCAGTAATAATAATCATGTACCATTTTCTGGAATGCTTATTTGCCTTTGGTTGCTCTCATAGCAATAGAAAACTTTTAATGCATGAAGACTACTTGGCATTGCTCCTTATAGATGCGATATTTTTTAAGAGAAAGAATAGACTGAGGTTCCCTATTACTAACTTTTCCCCTCCAACTTGTTGTTGCTATTATAATTTTAAAATTTTGCTTTTAATCAATCCTATGAAGTTTTACATCAGTATAAGTGGCTATTTCCACTATCAATTTGTACTGTACTAATACAAAATGTATGAAGTCACTTTATTGGCTAGTGCAAAGCTGCATAGCTCCATTGACTTTACCACGTCACTTACTGACTCCTTTTTTGCTCCTGAATTGACTTAAATTAGAATTTGACACTTATATTAATCTGCAGACAATTAAATACTGTTAATGTTTTGATCTAGTCATGCATTGAAAGTGGTAAGTTCAGATTTTACTCTACGTTGTGGTATTTCTTTACTGCATTATACTTCTGTTGATTAAAACTAGTACTGTGGAGCAGTGATTTTTTTTGCAATTGAAACACAAAGCCCCTGTAGGATAATATTAGAATTGGTAACTTAGATGTGTTGCTCTTGGCATGCTAAATTCACCCCAAATGTGAAGAAGTCTAACTCCTCCTGGAATGTCCAGACGATTAGAGGCTAGCCTGAACCTAGAAAATGGGTGTACACAAAAACTCTGTATGTGCCCCGCCAATCTGCAGTTCAGTGACCGCAAAATAAATCCACGTTGTGCGTCATCGGTCTGACATAGCTACTGCCTGCACATGTGTAAGATAAAACACTACTCTTCCATTCCTTGCCCTCCTCCCCTTCACACACACAAAGGATTTGTTTACATTACCACAGTGATACATCATATATGTCATTCCATTGATTTGAATAAGTCTTTCTTCTGATTTTCACTGGTGAGTATGAAAAGCAAAGCATTTTTTTACATCTATGTGTTAGCTGTTTTTCTTCAAGCCAAATACTTTTCTGCACAACTGACTATATAAATTGTATTGGGTTTCATACTAGAATGCTACTTTTGTTAAAGCTTTAAATAATAAACCTCTGGATGGGTCCTCTATTCTTCGCTATGTCTGGTAAGACAGGAAAAAAAATACCTGCCGTGTACCTAACATACGGCGTTCAGGGTTTCCCCAGAGCCCTCTACAGCACTGAAGACAGTGCAAGTAAAGCTGTTTCATTACTCCTATCCACCTAATGATTCACTTACGGCCCTATCCTGCTTAAACCATCAGTACATTTGCTGCCCTAGTTTCATGGTAAAGCATACTTTCCTGCAGCTGGCTAAATTATCTGTGCTTACAAAAAAATTCTAATTAATTTAGCTCTTTTTCCTATATGTGAGGGGATCATGAGTAGGTCTCAACCTCAGTTTCCCCTCACTTAAGCTTTTTCAGATTGTACTTACTAATTTCAGGGGCTTCACTAATAATTTTATACCAGAGTAAGCATCACGTATTTTAATTTTCCTTGATTCATTCATAATTAATGACTGCTTAAAAATTAGCAATGAGCAGGAAATTTGGATGAGATTACTGAATGTTTTTGTATATCCACTCCTTAAATTTTTAAATTTGTAAATATGTCATTTAGCTTTTTTTTTAAGCAGCCTATGAAGCTTAATTTGTGTCTGTGTATATCAGAGCTTACTGCAATGGATTCTGGACTGTGACCAGCCACATAACTGGTAACAAAATACAGAAGTTATGAGTTTGACACCTGACAACTGGAAGTGGCTGATCATCTAAATCAGCCACGCCACTGTAACTGTTTGTCCTAGACGTGCCACCTTTAATCTATCTATTCCTCTCTCTTCTGCACACCTTCAGTGAGTGGTCTCATCTTGTACTTTTGAGTGGGTAAGAGTTTTTTGTCACTGTGACTTCAATGGCCATAGGATGAAAATTAAGTATATTCAGTCAGGTGATAAGGAGGGTTCAAGTTTGCCCAGAAACACCATGCTTTGCCTACCTAAATAGGTGTTGGTATGGACTAGAGCCATTACAAAAGCATTGGTGCAAACAAAATTCACTTATGAGAGTCCTTGCTCTAGCAGTGAAGGTAAAATTACGTAGGTATAGCTGAGTGGCTCTGCAGGTATTGATTCTTTTCTTTCCTACTTTTGACTACACTTGTCTTCTTTCTTCTGTTTTACATTGGGTTGTCACAGGTGGTGCTGTCCACCTGGGGCTTCCTGTTGTGACGAGAACAAAAATCTGAGTAGAAGAATGTGCTCCTGGAATTTAAAATAGGATAAAGGCACAAAGTGAGAGTTCCCCTTTAAGTTCAAGTCCCTAGACTTACAGATTACACCACAATAATGCACTGAAAAATGCACCTAGATTACACCACAATAATGCACTGAAAGTCAGAAAGGCTGGAAATTACAAATTGCAAGTTTGAGTGATTCATGCTGTCTGGCAGAGTACAAAGCTTGGAGGGTGAATTGCAAATACCCTGTCACAGCTGGATTTATAAAAACCTCTGGGCCTAATGCTGATTCCACCAATATCAATGTCAAAGCCTGCAGATTTCACTGCAAAGAAGACGGCACAGCTGTGTGAAAAGCAATGCGCTCAGCTAGACGGCCTGGTTTCTGTGTGAGCAGGCTGCAACTCAGTCTTAACAGGTGACTTTTAAGGGCGCAGTTGTGGGCAAGCCTGCCCCTAATAAAATACGGGTCATTGCACTTTCTCGGAGTAGTTTCCACTCGCAAGATGTAAAACATAATGCCAGTAGTCTGTTGAAATGAGTAAGCTTGATATCTGGTAGCGCTCAGCATCTTTCCTGCTGTTCAAGTCAGTGTAAATTATGGATGTTCTGATCGAGTTACTTTTGAATTGACCAGATCGTTTACTCAACGTTTACTTTCTCACTGAAGATAAATGAGAGGGATTCTCATTTTAATCAAAACAAAATACAGAAAAGGAAACAAATTATTATTTAACCTTTTTTTCCATCAGTGCGTGATGGAAAGTTTTCAGAGGAACTTGGGCTTAAAATTGCAAAACAATATAGAATGCAGGAACATGGTTGGCTTTTAACTATAGGAATATTTTATATAAAATGTGGCAGCGTGTGGTTTTTTTTCCAAAAAGGCACAATTACTCCAAGCAATTAATTAAGCAAAGCCAGAATACAGTAGATTGCTTTGTACGATAAATAAAAATCTGTTTACAGATGTAAAACACCTCCAAGCCAAACATTAAAAAAGATCAGCTGACCCTATATATAGAACAGTGTGAATTTGCTGAATTCATTAATGAATAACTTCATGGATTAGGCCTTGATAGATGGAGTGCTCACATCCAGATGTTTACTGTGATTTGTCAATGGCCTTGTACTTAATCCTCCTGAACAGGAAATAAGAGTCTTTTCCCTGGGGTCTCCCTTGGGGACTGCAGCAGTCTCTCTCTCTGGCCTGAATCATCTCAACACCGGATCAGGCTGCTGGGGAATTAACCAAGTGAAGGAGGCACAGATTTGCCTTTAACCCCTTCGGTCTCTTCTTGGTTTCAGATGGCTTCCTCACCATCTGCCGTGATGGGAATGTTATTTAGTCATGGAGAATTTAAAAAGGGCTCACCCGTGTCATCCCCATGAGGCGTATTTAAGGGGTCCCTGTCCCCACAAAGTGTCTTGAAGCAGACACGTCTAGTCCCATCACCACTGCGGGGGAGGGCTGTGGACAGATGAAGCCTCTAGATGCTGGTGTGTTTCTCTCCACACTCACAACTGTACTGTTATTTTGGTGAAGCTGCAGCTCCACAGCCACTGTTAGTGACAGGGATGGCTCCAAGGAGAGTATTTGTGAAAAGACTGGATGTTCCCAAGGTGCCCTTCGTCAGGTATACCTGAGGGTGTGTAGTCTGTGTCAGTGTGTGTGTATGGGTAGATGAATGCAGCCTCTGCAGACTACCCCCGTTACTCATTTCTCAACACGTGAGACCCCCACGTGTGGTGGGTCACTCATTTTGCTGTGTACAAGTGTCCCACTGAAAGACAGCTCCCAGCAGCCACACCGCTGCTGCTCCTGCTCTCCTCCCAAGAGTGGGGAGAGGCCAGTGAAAAGATAAAAATGCAGCAGAAGTGGGAGGGGGGAGGGAGGAGGCATTTACAGAAGTTTCATATGTAGTGCAGATGTTTACTCAGGTCTCAGCATGGGCATGTATTATTTATGTCCCCGGCATGATGGCTATACAGGGCATAAGGATATGATCCTTCTTTTCTCCCTGTGTGAGTGTTGGAAACGTAGCGTTAGGGATACAGCCTGCCTTTAGGTGAAAGGCAGGGAATCTCTAGCTTGGACAATCTTTCTTCTTCTGCAAAGCTTGTAGGAGCCTCTCATAGGTGCTAGCTGGTGAAATAGGGAATCTTAATCGCACCTAGGCAGCCCCGTGATGCTGCCACACCAAGCAAGTCCCATTTACTAGCCCAGCCTCAGGAGAAAACCTGCAAAGGAGGCTGTGGGATAATCCACGAATGGTGCTGTGTGGACCTGGTAGGGAGCAGGGGAAAGCAACGCCCCAGTCACGGGGGATGACAAAAGGCATTATAACTGGATTGGAGGATCTGAGTTGCAGTGGGAGCTGGAGGGAATAGCAAATTTTGGTGTGACTGTGCTGGAATGTGAGGGACTGATTGCATGCGTGCCTGTGCTCGGGGTAGAAAATACTTTTTGCTAAAACACCAGTAAGGGGAGAAATAAATCCTTTGTCAGGAAGTGCCTGGTTAAAACATTAGGAGGATACCTCAGCACTTGATATGTCCCACTACTCTGCATGCTACCCTATCTCTCCAGCACCATGGCTTTCTGCTGGCAGGACTGCTCTTCAAGAAAGTGTTTGGAGTCTTCATCACACTCAAAAAAATCGGGATGCTAAGTAAGAATTGCTCTTCGAAATTCCCTGGAGTAGATGTTTCTTCCCCTTTAACATCATCCTCCCGCTTTCTCCTCACCCCTTTCTCCCCTCTTCCTTTTTACCCACACGTACAGATAGCATCTAGATTCTCTGAATTGTTAAAGCTGCAAGGAAAGTAGTTATAGGCTACTCAAACACTACGCAGAGACAGAACAGCTGCATTTTCCTGCTATATCAATTAATAATGTACATTTTCTTCATAGGGTTTTCAGTGAGGCTTTCAGCAAGATGAATGTGGGCAAGTCTGTCTTTTTCTACCCACTTTAGCATTATCCCATCTGCCTGCAAATTCAGGATGAGAACACTGCAAAACAACATTTAAAAGGGCCAGAAACTTTGGCTTTAATCAAGGGAGAATTTAAATTCAGCATAACTTTTCCCACACATCAGAGAAGGGCTCTCCCTGTTGACGCAGGAACAGCACGATGGATGTAACCGTGTGAGAGGCAGCGGGTTTACTATCCCGCTATGCACTTCCTCGGGCTCTGCCTGGTGTCCACGGTCAGCCCCCCCGGCTGTGTCCCCAGAAGGCTGTCTGCCGCAGTCCTGAGGATGCTAACAGCGTAGGGGAATTCTTGACAGTGCCTCTAGGAGTGGGAATTGAAGTGTAGGAAGCGGGTTCAGAATGGATGGGCTTTTTCTAATGACGGGGGCTTGAAGGGAGTTGGGTGGGAAGAGGAATCTGTGATGGTTAGCATGTGTATGTCCCTCTAGAGGGTTCTCAGAGCCTGTGGGGACTCATCTAATGCAATGAGAGGTCACATAAATTCAGGGTGATTGCAGGAGAAGGCAAAACGTAACCCTTGGGGGAGGAGGTCCATGGAAGGGGGTTTTGCAGATGGGGACAAGGGTGTGTACGTTTAAACACATGCAGGAACAGCAGGCTGAAGGAAAAAAAGGAGAGAGGTGAGGGAGGAGGCACAGGCGCTGTCCAGTCACCCTGTTTAAGCTGTATGCGCGTGCAGAAGGAGGCACAGTTGAGCGTCTGCGGGTGCCTGCGGCTGGCCCTGTGAAAGCCACGTACCCACTGAGCAGACTCCAAAGGTGATAGCCATGTGCCGCAGTTCCTGGGGTGCAAGTTATTAATTGTGACTGGAATTACCTCCGGGAGATCTATATGAAGTTGTCTAGGGATGTTTCATCTTGAAATAAATTATTTTTCCTGAGGCGAGGTTTGGAAGGAGAATATCTCGCGTTAGAGGAGCTGACAGAGCTGGGGAAACAGAGTAGTTTTCCAGCGTGCAAGCTCTTCCTCTAGTTATAATCCCTGACATGCCTTGGTAACAGATCAGCTGTTACATGTTGGCGTGCACAGGTCTGTATTCATTGCAGTTTGCTAGTCCCTAAGGGACTCGTTTTGCAGGTTTGATACGTTATTCCATTAAATGGCTGTAAATCAAAGGGCCATTGTTTTCCAAAGGGCCGCTCTAGAAAACTTATTTGTAATTTTGCTTTTAGAAATTACTTGTGCGAGTGAAGTGGTCCTTGACTTCACCAGCACAGTGGTAAAACAGGTCAGCGATTCTGTGCTCAGTTCTCAGAGGTCAGTAATAGAACATGACCAACAACATGGTCATGAACATGGTCATGAACATGCCCAAGAACATGGGCAAATCATCTCTTACAGTAGCCGTTTAATATATTTGTGGTTTCCTGGTTTTGGCTCTGGTTTTAATATCTTCGGGCATATTTCATACACAGAGGTAATGTTTTAAATGAAGTGAAAACCCACTAAGCCCGGTGAAAGTATTCAGTGGAGCTACGCGTTGTACCACAAGGATTCAGTAAAAGTGTCACTGCAGTGATGGCAACTGGAAGGCAAAATGGTTTTTTCACTTAATTTAGTATTTTCTGTGCTTGATTTTGTTAGAAACCCAGAAACTCCACAAGAATGGAGTGCTGTATATATATATATGTATTGTCTATATATATATATGCACTTAGTTTTTAATCCTGTGGTATTTGTATGCACACTTAGTATATTCCCTTGTAGACCTTGAATAGAACAGGTAGCTCATGGTTTGAATATGGAAAAGACGATCGTGGCATTGATTGTACTACTGAACTACAATTGAATTAATTGTGTAAAGCTGCTTCAACTGCTTTTCGCTAATAAAATGTGCATCTACTGAAATGCATCAGCCTTGGATGTGGGTTTAAGGACGCATCAAAGGGGAGGTATGGTCCCGTTTTGCAAACGCTAACCTGAGGGTAGCCTGGTAGAAGTGTTGG
This sequence comes from Eurypyga helias, assembly GCF_000690775.1. Taxonomy (NCBI): domain Eukaryota; kingdom Metazoa; phylum Chordata; class Aves; order Eurypygiformes; family Eurypygidae; genus Eurypyga; species Eurypyga helias. The sequence continues at coordinate 19,792 of NW_010245958.1, forward strand.
CAGCTGCTGGCTGTGGAAGCACCTTCTGGAGCTGCACCAATTCCGGGATAAA